>NW_026652283.1:76437017-76638374 GCF_009828535.3 Hylobates moloch
CCCAGACGATGGGTGGCCGGGCAGAGGCGCTCCTCACCTCCCAGACGATGGGTGGCCGGGCAGAGGCGCTCCTCACCTCCCAGACGATGGGTGGCCGGGCAGAAGCGCTCCTCACTTCCCAGATGGGGAGGCCGGGCAGAGGGGCGGCCGGGCAGAGACGCTCCCTACCTCCCAGACGGGGCGGTGGCCGGGCAGGGGCTGCAATCCCAGCATCCTGGTAGGCCAAGGCAGGCGGCTGGGAGGCGGAGGCTGCCGCGAGCCCAGACCACGCCACCGCACTCCAGCCCGGGCAACACCGAGCACCGGGTGAGCGAGACTCCGTCTGTAGTCCCAGCACCCTGGGAGGCCGAGGCGGGCAGAGCGTTCGGGGTCAGGAGCTGGCGACTAGCGTGGCCAAGATGGCGAACGCGCGCAGGCAAAGGAGAAAAAACAGGCAGCGGTGGCGCGCGCCGGCAGTCCCAGGCAGTCCGCGGCGCGGGGCAGCAGCGAGACGAGGAGATTGCTGCCTGGGCCACAGAGGGAAAGAAAAGAAAGAAAGAAAGACAGGAAGGAAGGCTTGAATAAGTTTTTGCTGTTGATAAGAAAAGTGACCTGACTACATTCAGACCAGCTCCCAAGAATTTAAAAAGAACTCCTGACTTTTCAAAACTACAAAGCAATAAACAAACTGAATTTACACTGGAAGAAAAAAATGATTAAACTTTATACTAATTGTGCATTTTGTGAAAAGTTACAGCTTATCTGATTTGTGTCTCCTCTCAGCAGAAGATAATCACTTTTGTACTGTGAATATTGTTGTCAAGAAGGAAGCCTCAAACTTGAAACAATCATGTTCCCTTCTCATTCTTTCCGGTTCCAGGGATGGCTGCTTCGGCTTAGCACATGTGTGTGTTGGCTGGCATCAAGGTGGAGGCCCCACGTTACACACATGAATGAAGGCTCCTGAAGGCTTTAGGGGCTTAAGATGGAGAACCTTGCATTTCTCTTTGAACACAAGAAGTTGTGTCTCAGAATTTCAGAGCTCTATCATTTGGTTGTCTACCATAATTAAAAGTGAAAATCAGAATAAAGCCACCTAGGTCATTAAATGCAATTCTTTCTTTAAAAAAGAAAGAATGGCCAGGCGCGGTGGCTCACACCTGTAATCCCAGCACTCTGGGAGGCCAAGGCAGGGGGATCACAAGAGATCAAGACCATCCTGGCCAACATGGTGAAACCCCTTCTCTACTAAAAATTCAAAAATTAACTGGGCGTGGTAGCACGTGCCTGTAGTTCCAGCTGCTTGGGAGGCTGAGGCAGGAGAATCACTTGAACCCAGGAGGTGGAGCTTTCAGTGAGCCGAGATCACGCCACTGTACTCCAGCCTGGCTACAGAGCGAGACTCTATCTAAAAGAAAGAGAGAGGAGGAGAGAGAGAGAGAGAGAAAGAAAGAAGGGAAGGAGGGAAGGAAGAAGAGGGAGGGAGGGAGGGAGGGAGGGAGAAAGGGAGGGAAGAAGGAAGGAAATGCTCCTGAGTACCATGAAGGTAAAGTATTTTGTGCCGTGAGAACATGAAACGAGGAAATATGAATTTGTTTCAGTAACTGAATATGATCTAATACTTGATGAAATTCCTTCTTTTTGAGTTGAAACCTCATATCTATAACTTTAAAAGATGAGTTTCCAGTGACCATTGTTTCTCCCTTTCCATTCTAGCTTCAGCACTCATTGTTGAAGGAGTAGGTTGTTGAGGAAAAGAATGGTTAGGAATTGGAAATATCTAGCTAATGGTGATAATCTTATAGTCATTCCATACTTGTTAAGTATTGTTGATTTCTCAGAAAGATTTCTAAGATATAAAATGTATTTTGGATGTAATGTCATGTAATTTTGGATATTAGTCATGGGAATCACCTCTCACGCTGCTGAAATGCAGCAGTTTCTTTTTTTTTTTTTTTTTTTGATCTTTCTATGGTATTGACTGAAATGCAGCAGTTTCTTCAGCAGAGTAGTAGCATCCATGAATATAATGCTGTCAGTCACTATGTGCTCTTTAATACCTGTGTTTACAACAACTAATTATGATGCTACTGCTTCTGTGGTATGCCCTCTGAGAAGGCTGATTTGTTACTATAATTTTATTTTTTGGCTTACTTTTTATTATGGAGGTATTTGAGCATACAGAAAAACAGAGAATATCATGTTACTTGGTTCCCACAATTATCAACATGTGGCCCACTTGTTTTATCTATACTTTGCTCTCATGCACGTTCACAATTTTGCGTCCCTCATTGCATTGTTTTATAGCAAATCTCAAGTGTTATATCACTTCATAAATAATTCAGTATCTCTAAAATGATGACTTTTTAAGCCATAATACCTTTATCACATGTAAAACGAATAATTCCTTAATGTTATCAAGTATCTAGTTGTGTCATCATTATTTTAAATTCTCTATCATGTGAAGAATATGTTTTAATTGTGGTATTAGCTTGATGCAGAACATAAAGAGAGTTTTTCTTTTGAAATTGGAGTATAAAAAGAATAACCCTGCTTCTGGAATGAAAATTTAAACACCATCATCTTTTTTTTTTTTTTTTTTTTGAGATGGAGTCCCACTCTATCACCCAGGCTGGAGTGCAGTGACACTATCTCAGCTCACTGCAGCCTCTGCCTCCTGGGTTCAAGTGATCCTCCTGCCTCAGCCTCCCAGGTAGCTGGGATTACAAGCATGTGCTACCATACCTGGCTAATTTTTATATTTTGAATAGTGACAGGGTTTTACCCTCAAACTCCTGACTTCAAGTGATCTGCTTGCCTCAGCCAGGACCAGAGAGGGGGGGAAAAACACCCAATAACTAGACATCTTCATATAACTATCAGTCTTGGTTAATTTTAACTTACATTATATTTTCTCATTGCTTTGAAAGTTAATGAATATCATATGACTTGCTGAAAGAAAGAGGAGGCTGTTTTGAAAATTCTTGCTTCAAGTTTAAGCAGGCTGGCGCTGAGCAGGTGTTGAGTTTGTGGGCCCTTGAGCCCAATGACTGTAGGGTTTTGGATGGTAATCAGTGGCCTTGGACTGTGAGTTTAGCATCCTCAAGACAGACTTCCAATTTTTGCTCGTTATTCATTACAGTTCGCTGCGGCAGGTGTTCAGTGAGCACTTAGTTTATTCAAATTAGACTGAGGAGAATACCTCCTAACTACAGAATACAGAAGTTATTATAATTTGAAATAATAACTTTGGGCCTGGATAGTTTTGCTTATTTGTTAATTCAAGATACTGGGCTGGGTGATTTCTTTCTTTAGTTTTTTTTTTTTTTTTGAGACGGAGTCTCGCTCTGTCGCCCAGGCTGGAGTGCAGTGGCGTGATCTCGGCTCACTGCAAGCTTCGCCTCCTGGGTTCACGCCATTCTCCTGCCTCAGCCTCCCAAGTAGCTGGGACTACAGGTGTCCGCCACCACGCCTAGCTGATTTTTTGTATTTTTAGTAGAGACGGGGTTCACCGTGTTAGCCAGGATGGTCTCAATCTCCTGACCCTGTGATCCGCCCGCCTTGGCCTCCCAAAGTGCTGGGATTACAGGTGTGAGCCACTGCGCCCAACTGGGCTGGGTGATTTCTAAGCTCTCTTGCTTTTGTTATAATTCAGAAATGGCACAATATGTAGTACACATATTTGAACTTTTAATAGGAAAATCTGAACAATTCCATAGAAAACAAAGTTTAAAACAGGCAATAATCTTTCATTTATGTGTGTGTGTGTGTGTGTGTGTGTGTGTGTGTGTGTGTGTGTGTGTGTTTGAGACTGGGTCTTGCTCTGTTGCCCAGGCTGGAATGCAGTGGCAGGATCAGTGCTCACTGCAGCCTTGACCTCCTGGGCTTACGTGATCCTCCAGCCTCAGCCTCCCCAGGTAGTTGGGACCACAGTCATGAGCCACCATGCCTGGCAAATTTTTTACAATTTTTTTTTTTTTTGGTAGAGATGGGATCTCCCATTTCCCTGTGTTGTCCAGGCTGGTCTCAAACTCCTGGGCTCAAGTGGTCCTCCTGCTTTGGCCTTCTAAAGTGCTAAAATCTACAGGCGTGGCCACCGTGCCTGGCTTTTTCTGCACTTGTTTCTTTCCTTAGCTAGAGCAGTGTGGTTCCTCTATTAGAAATGAAGACCTGCTTGCTGGTGGGAGCACAGTAAATATGAGCTGCCGTCTACTTACTACTGGATTCAAGATGCTTGAAAGCAAAACTCTTCTGTTCAGGGATGACCTGAGGATGTAAGAACAATTAAGAGTGATGGAACTTTTTCTTTTTTGAAGAGTTGGAGTCTGTGTCACACAAACTAAAGTGACACACGATCATGGCTCACTGCAGCCTTGAACTCCTGGGCTCAAGCAGTCCTTCTGTCTCAGTCTCTCTAGTAGCTAGGACTACAGATGTGAATCACCACACCTAGCTAACTAAAAGAAAATCTTTTTTTAAGAGACAGGGTCTCACTATGTTGCCCAGGCTGAAAGAACTTTAATATTTATGTGTACTTTTTTATGTAGTGTAGAACCTTCCCTCCCATGTTGATATTATTAATTTGGGAAAGAAAGGGGGTCGATGATCACTTGTAAAGAATTGTGCCCTTGGAATTTTGTGTGGTTCTTTTTTGGTTTTGACTTGTTAGGGAGAACGTCAAACATATATAAAAGTAGACTAAACAGTGAGATGAATATCCAAATATCCACTATTCAAAGATTGCTTCTGTAATAAACTCACAGCCAATGCGGTTTCATCTGTACCCACACCCCTTTCTTTTTTTCTTATTATTTTTTTCATTTTAAGCATTTGCAATAACTTATTTACCCAACCACCTATTGGTAGATATTTGAGTATTAAACCATTAAAAAATATTGTAATTAATACCCTTTCTTGCTTTGTGGTCTTGTGTGAGTTTTTTAAAGATAAATTCCTGGAAGGAGTGTTGGGTCAAAGAGCATGCATTAGGCATGTTTTAGTTTTTGTAAATTTCTTCCAATTTTGAGATGTCGTCACATTGCTTTCCAACAAACCTGTACTAATTTACGTTTTTGCTGAGTTCTCACTTGTCTTTCACCTAGAATCACTGTTTGCTTTCTCTCTTTGTCTTTTATATATGTGTATATATGTAATATATGTATATATAGGCATATATATGTATTTATATAGTCCCCTGTGAAACATTTGAGGCTCTGTTGCAGACATTATGACTCAGTACTCTTAATACTTTAGTGTACATCTCTAAGAATAAGACATTTTCCTAATGTAATTGTGTGATCACAATACAGTGAACCACACTTTTAAAACTTAAAAAAATTCCAAATGTCAGTTTGTTTTATTGGTAAATATTTTAGCATGCCAAACATTAAGGTCTCTTTGTTGTTGTTGAAACATAAACAAATACTGTTTTTTTAATGCTTTCAAAGAGGAAGGCATTGCAAAAAAAAAAAAGTGGCTTAAGAGAAAAAACATTACAAAGGGAGGAATAAAACCAAAGTGTCATGTATGCTTAAAGCAGTGAGTAAATAAAAACCTAAAAAAATTTAAGAGTAGGCTGGGCGCGGTGGCTCACGCCTGTAATCCCAGCACTTTGGGAGGCTGGGGCGGGCGGATCACGAGGTCAGGAGATCGAGACCATCCTGGCTAACACGGTGAAACCCCGTCTCTACTAAAAATACAAAAAATTAGCAGGGCTAATGTGGTGGCACATGCCTGCAGTCCCAGCCACTCACGAGGCTGAGGCAGGAGAATTGCTTGAACCCGGGAGGCGGAGGTTGCAGTGAGCAGAGATTGTGCCACTGCATTCCAGCCTGGGTGACAGAGCGAGACTCTGTCTCTAAAAAAAAAAGTAAAAACTTCAAGATGCTTTCATGCCATGGGTCATGGGGTCTCTTTGCTTGGTCTGTAGAGCTTGGGGAGCCCATCAGGCAGAGGGCTGGGCACTCACTGTGCCTCCTACCCTGCTGCTTGGGTGGAAACATAACATGGCACAGGATGAGTGGGGGCTCACCCTCCTCAGGGAGTCATGGCAAGTGGCCACTCATGTGGCCCACTCCCCTCATGACCTTTGGCCAGTGACACCCACAGCAGTGGTTAGGGGCAAGGACACGAACTCCTGTCTTCTGGAGCCTTTGAACATAGAATCAGGGTGTGGCTTCCCCTCTGGAAGCTGGAGGGATACACCAAAAGAGCACTGGCCAAGGCTTTTTGCCTCCCCTGCGATGTCCCGAGCTCCTTGACTACCCCAACACGGTCCGGAAGCAGCTCTCCCAGAATCCAGCTTCCCTGCCCCACCCTGGAATGCAGGGCCAGGTCCAGGACTTGCTGTGGCGCGTGGGTGGCTCCTCCCCGCAGGCCTGGTCAGAGGAGGTGGAGCGTCGGCTCCTTTTCCAGCCTGCAGGCCGGTGTCCACAGCTGTGCTTGGCCTCCTTCACGTAGGGTTCCAGAAGCCCTTGGTGGTCTGCTTATCCACCTTCACCCCGGGAACGCCTTGACCCAGCAGCCAGTCGTGAAGTCCTTGTGCTGCCCGGCTGGCCCTGGCGCCAGAGCAGGCCGCCGTTGGCGAAAGCCTGGATCTCCATGACGGCCTTTGTACTGGGCCCTTGATCAGCAGACGCCGGCGCAGGCCTTGGGCGAAGAGCATGTCCTCGGGCGTCCCCGGCTTACGCATGGAGGACGAGGGGTAAGAGGAGATGGAGGGGCCGAGGGCGGCTCACAGTAGAGCCAGTTTAGTACCCAGCTCGCGCACCAGCCGAATGCTCCCTCCATGGTGGTCGGTGGCCGGCAGGACAGCTCTGCGGGTGCCAGGCCATCAACAGCCAGGCGAGCAGCGCTGCACAGCCGTCACCCTGCAGGCCCTTGCGGTGGTAGCTGAAGACGTTGTGGGCCAGTCAGGTCGACCGGCAGCACCAGCTCCCCAGGGTTGAGGGAGAGGGCTGGCCCCCTGTTCATACGCCCACAGGACCCAGGAGATCACAAGCTCGTTGGAGTTCTTCCTGAACCGCCGAGATGGCGAGGAGCAGAACCAGTGTAGCATGAGCAGAACCAGTCCCTTGGCCCAGGTGGGTGGGCGCTGGCGTTTTCTTAGTCATGGCTGCAGCCACCCCGAGGTAGGAAACAGCAGAGACCCTGGAGGGAGCCTGCGAGAGCCAGAGCTATGGCTGGGCCCTTCAGCACCTAGGGAAACCACCACGATGGGGGCATGGTGGGTGGCCCTCAGCTTGAAGCTGCACCCAGCCTTTACTTTCTCCAATGCGTCAGCAAAATAATATTATTGATCTACATTTTTTCTTTTCTTTCTTTCCCTTTTTTGAGACGGAGTCTCGCTCTGTCGCCCAGGCTAGAGTGCAGTGGCGTGATCTCGGCTCACTGCAAGCTTCACCTCCTGGGTTCACGCCATTCTCCTGCCTCAGCCTCCGGAGTAGCTGGGACTACAGGCGCCCGCCACCACGCCCGGCTAATTTTTTGTATTGTTAGTAGAGACGGGGTTTCTCCGTGTTAGCCTCGTGATCCGCCCGCCTTGGCCTCCCAAAGTGCTGGGATTACAGGCATGAGCCACCGTGCCCGGCCTGATCTACATTTTTTCTTATGAGCACTAGAATTTATGCAGAGCTCGGTTCTCATTGTTACACATGCTGTAATTTAAAAAATTTTCTTGTACAACATTGTGAATGTCCTTAATGCCACAGAACTATACATTTAAGGTGATTAGAATGGTAAATTTTATGTGTATTTTACAATAACAAAAATAAATTTTAAAAATATTGTTTATAGGATCCAAATGACCAACACGTTGTGTTGATATCTTCTGTTTAAAAAATGTTTTATTGAAGCATGTTTTATATTGTAAGTGACCTGCTTGATGAATTTTAGTAATTGTATATAGTTATGCAACCATCATCACCATTTAGTTTTAGAACATTTCATCACCCCCAAAATGTGGTCATTTACAGACAATGCATCCCGATTCTGGGAAACCACTGATGTATTTTCTATACAATTTTGCCTTTTCTAGAAATTTCACATAAATAGAATCATCCAATATGTAGTCTTTTGTGTCTCGCATGTTTCATATGGCGTGAAGTTTTTGAGATTTATCCTTGTTACTGCATGTATCAGTAGTTTGTTTTTATTGCTGAGAATAATTCCTTTTTTTTTTCTTTTTTTTTTTTGAGATGGACTCTCGCTCTGTCGCCCAGGCTGGAGTGCAGTGGCGTGATCTCGGCTCACTACAAGCTCTGCCTCCCGGGTTCACGCCATTCTCCTGCCTCAGCCTCCCGAGTAGCTGGGACTACAGGTGCCCACCACCACACCAGACTAACTTTTTGTGTTTTTAGTAGAGACAGGGTTTCACAGTGGTAGCCGGGATGGTCTCAATATCCTGACCTCGTGATCCACCCACTTCAGCCTCCCAAAGTGCTGGGAGAATAATTCCGTTGTATAAATAGGTAAAACATTTTGTTTATCCATTCACTAGTTGATGGACATTTGGGTTATTTCTAGTTTTTAACAGTGAACACTTGTGTTAAAGTCTTTGTGTGGCTGTTTTCATTTCTTTTTGGTGATCCTCAAGAGTGGAATTGCTGGGTTGTATGATAAGTCTTTGTTTAGCTTTTTTTCTGTTTTTGTTTTTGTTTTTTTTGAGACTGAGTCTTGCTCAGTCGCCCAGGCTGGAGTGCAGTGGCGCGATCTCAGCTCGCTGCAGTCTCTGCCTTCCAGGTTCACGCCATTCTCCTACCTCAGCCTCCAGAGTAGCTGGGACTACAGGCGCCCGCCACTACGCCCGGCTAATTTTTTGTATTTTTAGTAGAGACGGGATTTCACTGTTTTAGCCAGGATGGTCTCAATCTCCTGACCTCATGATCCACCTGTCTCAGCCTCCCAAAGTGCTGGGATTGCGGGCGTGAGCCACTGTGCCTGGCCTGTGTTTAGCTTTTTAAGAAATTGCCAAACCATTTTCAAAGTGGCTGTACCCGTTTTACATTTGCACCAGCATTGTATGAGGACTCACTTCTCCATCCTTGTTAAATTTCCTATTGTCTGTCTTTTAGCCATTTTAGTTGGTGTGTAATGATACTTCATTGTGGTTTCAATTTGTATTTTCCCAGTGACTAATTATCTTTTCATGTGCTTATTTGCCATTCATATATTTTCTTTGCTGAAGTACCTATTCAAATCTTTTGATTGAAAAATTGGATTGTTGTCCAGGTGTGGTGGCTCATGCCTGTAATCCTAGCACTTTGGGAGGCTGAGGTGGGCAGATCGCTTGAGCTCAGGAACTCGAACCAGCCTGGGTAACAGGTGAAACTCTGTCTCTACTAAAAAAATTAAAAAATTAGCTGGGTGTGGTGGTGTGCGCCTGTAGTCCCAGGTACTTGGCAGGTCTGAGGCAGGAGGATCACTTGAACCCAGGAGGTTGAGGCTGCAGTGAGCCGAGATGGTGCTACTGCACTGCAGCCCAGTGACCAGAGGGAGACCCTGTCTCAAAAAAAAAAAAAAAAAAGGATCTTTTTTTTAAAGAGCTTTTTGATATAAATCCATATTAGGTATATGTTTTGCAAAAAATTTTCTTTTTAAGCCTCTGGCTTGTCTTTTTTCATCATTGTGTCTTTGAAGAGCAAAAGTTTTGTTTTTTTTTTTGAGATGGAGTCTCACCCTGTCACCCAGGCTAGAGTGTAGTGGGGCCATCTTAGCTCACCACAACCTCCGCCTCCCAGGTTCAAATGATTCTCCTGCCTCAGCCACCTAAGTAACTGGGACTACAGGCACATACCACTGTCCTGGCTAATTTTTGTATTTTTGGTAGAGACGGGGTTTCGCCATGTTGGCCAGGCTGGTCTCGAACTCCTGACCTGAGGTGATCCACGCGCCTCAGCCTCCCAAAGTGCTAGGATTATAGGCGTGAGCTGGGGGGTGGCACCCGGCCTGAAGAGCAAACGTTTTAAACTTTGATACAGTCCCAGTTTATTGTTTGTGCTTTTTCTGGTGTCATGTTTTAAAGTTATTTGCCAGGCTGGGTGCAGTAGCTTACACTTGTAATCCCAGCACTTTGGGAGGCTGAGGCAGAAGGATCGCTTGAGTTTAGGAGTTTGAGACCAACCTGGCAGCATAGTGAGACCAACTTCGACCACTTCTCTACAAAACATAAAGTTAGCAAGGCATGGTGGCATATGCCTGTAGTCCTAGCTACTCAGTAGGCTGAGAATGGGAGGATTGTTTGAGCCCAGGAGGTCAAGGCTGCAGTGAGCAGTGATCGTGCCCATTGCATTCCAAACTTGGCGGCAGAGCAAGACCCTGCCTCAAAATAAAAATAAAAATTCTTTGCCAGTCCAAGCTCAGAAAGATTTTCTGTTTTCTTTTTCTGGATATTAAAAAATATTGGCTCTTACATTTAGATTTATGGTCCATTTTGAGTTTTTATGTATGGTATGGGGTAAGGTTGAGGTTCATTTTTGTCCATGTGGATATCCAGTTGTTTCTGTACCATTTGTTGAAAATACTATCCTTTTTCCATTTCCATTGAATTACCTTTGGCATCTTTGGATATTTTAGTCCGTGAATATGGTATGCCTCTCCATTTATTTAGGTATTTTTTTAGTTAACTAAGCCGTATTTTCCAGTTTCAGTGTACAGGCTTTTCTTTTCCTTTTCTTTTTTTTCTTTCTTTCTCTTTCTTTCTTTCTTTCTTTCCTTTCTTTCTTTCTTTTCTTGATGATACAATGAATAGATTTTTTTCAAATTGTTTTTAAAATTTCATTTTAAATCTCTTTTAACCTATAGTGTCCTTCTCAATTTCTTGCTCTTTTTTTCTTTCCAATTTGTTTGATAAAACCAGGTAGTTTGTCTAACGGTGTTTTCCAGAGTTTGATTTTGCTGATTGGCTCACCATTGTGGTGTTTAACATGTTCCTCTAGGTGGGGCACGGTGGCTCATGCCTGTAATCCCAGCACTTTGGGAAGCCAAGGTGGGCAGATCACCTGAGGTCAGGAGTTTGAGACCAGCCCAGCCAACACAGTGAAACCCCATCTCTACTAAAAATATAAAAATTAGCTGGGTGTGATCGTGCACACCTGTAATCCCAGCTACTTGGGAGGCTGAGGCCGGAGAATTGCTTGAATCCAGGAGGCAGAGATTGCGGTGAGCCAAGATGGCCCCACTACATTCCAGCCTGGGCCACAGAGTGAGACCCCGTGTTAAAAAACAACCAAACAAACAACCAAACATGTTCCTCTAACTTCTGTATGGTGTTTAGAAGCTCAACCAGATTCAAGTTTGATTTTTTTTTTTGAAAGATAGTTCAATAGTTGGTGTTGTGTTCTTCCATTAAGAGGCACATAATGTTTCAGGTTGTCTCTTGTGATTGATGTGTCTCTGTTATTGATGGTCAACACCTAGATGCAGTAATTTAATGGAGATTCTGTCATTCCTTCATCATTTATTAGCTGGAATACTTTTATAAAAAGAAACTTCTCCTTATCTTCTGTTTTGTGACCAGATGGCACAGTTGTGTGTGATCTCTTTAGTTACAAATGAAATGACTTTGTTAACAAGTAGGTATTTTTTCTAATGCATTATTTCCCAGTTGAATTGGCAAACAGTTTGAACTTATTAGCAGGTTGAGGATTTGTCTGTTGTTGTTTTCCTCTGCAGTAATGGCTTATGAATAAACCCTTCTGTTGGAAACTGTATGAAAGTGTTCTACTCGTGTTATAAAGATGTGCTTTATAGTCATAGACTGTATATATCCTGAATTACTGCTTTATAAGAGCCAATTACAATTTTGACCTTTTCTCAGTGTATTCTTTTGTAATAAGTATATGATAATCGGTTGCTTTTTTTTTAGCTTTGACTTATGATGCTTCTGTCTCTTATACTGTTTTATTGTTTTTTTTTTTTTTTTTTTTTTTTTTTTTTGAGACAGAGTCTCGCTCGGTCACCCAGGCTGGAGTGCAGTGGCGCAATCTCGGCTCACTGCAAGCTCCGCCTCCCGGGTTCACGCCATTCTCCTGCCTCAGCCTCTCCGAATAGCTGGGACTACAGGCGCCCGCCACCACGCCCGGCTAATTTTTTGTATTTTTTAGTAGAAACGGGGTTTCACCGTAGTCTCGATCTCCTGACCTCGTGATCCACCCGCCTCGGCCTCCCAAAGTGCTGGGATTACAAGCGTGAGCCACCACGCCCGGTCTGTTTTATTGTTATAGAAGGGTTTTCCGTTCTTTCCTTGATCTTGTGTATAAATAAGAAAAGTTACAAAATTGACATAAATTATATTGAGCTCTTGCTATTTTACTGTTATTGTTTTTCTTTTGTATCTTAACTGTTTTCAGAATTTTTGTATGGGATTTTTTCCCCCTTTTTTTGGCTGTCAGTGCATCTGTTTTAAATACTGTCACAGTAACTTTGTAGTGTTTCTACATAGTTGTACCTCCTGCTAGGAGTTACATGTAGCAGATGCTTAGCATTGTCAGGGCCAAGTGAATGAATGGGGTTGGGGATAGGGAAGGTTGGTATACTAATTGATTAGCCTAGAATTATCCCTTAAAAATAGCAGTATAGAAATTTACTGCTAGCACATAAAGATTATGTGTTTTATAAAGTAACTGCTGCCAATATAGCAGGCATTTAAACAGTATAGCAGAACAGCTAGTCTGTGCCAGATGTAATATAGGTCAAATTTTGAAGTAATTTGGTTTAAAATGGACTTTTACGTGTAATATAATGTATAAGATGTAATAGCTTTGCTACAGATAAAAAGTATTACTCAAGAAACATGTAACTAAACATGTGCATTTAGCATATGGACTACACAGTGCAAAAAACTACATGTTTTTTATGGGGTTTTGGTTGAAGTTTATAAATGTTAAGGGTTTTGCATAGAAAAAAAATTTTCCTACCCTTTTTACCCGCTCTATGTGCTATTTTTTGAGCTGTTTAAAAAAAAAAAGATACAGCGTTATATTTTCAGAAATTGAGAAATCTTTAAATTAGTTTTCTTGGCCCTCTTTTAAATTAAAGGATAAGTATGATAAATAATGTGTTGAGACTCCAATTCTATCTAAATAGCTGCCAGAACTACTCCTGATCAGTTTCCTTCAGACAGAAGTTGCAAGCTCACCACTGTCAGGCACAGTGTAAAATCACGGAGAAAGATGAAGGTGGGGCCCAGACCCTGAGGAGCAGGTAGGCCTGAATCACTCCAGGTGAAATGCTCTTCTAGAGGGTCCCACAAAATGCTGTGGTAGTTTTGAAGGGAGAGAATTGAATTCTGCATGGGAATGTATATTTATTGTTTCCTTTACTTGTGGAGTGTGCTAACCCACCTATGATTTCCCTTAGTTTTTCCTTCTGAAAGATGATCTGCTTTTATAAAATTATTGGTTAGTTTAAGGAAACATACTGAGGAAGCAGTAGTTTTTGTTCCATTAAGACTGATTACCAAGATCTCAATATCAAAGTCTAATTAACTGAGCAGATTTACCCATGACCTGTTTTGCCTAGTCACAGAAATACAAGATATAAAGCAGAACTCAAAATCACTTTAACATTTTATTATTTTAAAACAAATTTTATTTTAATTTTTATGGCTACATAGAGGTGTATATATTTGTGGGGTATGTGAGATGTTTTGATACAGACATACAATGTGTAATAATCACATAATGTAAAATAGAGGTGTCCATCCTCAAACACTTATCCTTTGTGTTACAAACAATACTTTATTCTTCTGTATTCTGTTTTGGACTACAGATAAACTGGAATGTATTTTAGAGGAGAGACTAGGAAGGTGAGGCAACTCAGGACCTGTTTAGGAAGAACAGTTGATGAATGTTAGTTCTCTCAGCTATGTGAAGGGCTCTGTGTGAGTGAATGAGCACAGACTCATTCTGAGTGGGCAACAGCAGTGGGCAGAAGCCATAGGGACTTGGCAGCAGGTTAAGGATAGGCTTTGTGGTGGAGCTGCTTAGAAGTGGAATAGATTATCCTAGAAGGTAGTTGTGGGAGTTTTTTATCCCTGTGTCATTGATGGTGTTGGAACACAGAAATGGACAACCTCCTCCTCGGGGATGGATGATGTTTTAGTCATTTGTGCTGCTATGACAGAACACCTGAGACTCAGTAACTTATGAATAATAGAAACTTATTTTCTCACTATTCTGGAGTCTGAGAAGTCCAAAATCAAGGTGCTGGCAGATTTAGTGTCTAGGGAGGTGTCATTCCTCATTGATGGTGCATCCTCACGTGGTGGAAGGCGGAAGGGAATGTGAGAGCAAGAAGGGGCAGGCAGCTCTCAGAAGCTTCTTATAATGGCATTGATCCAATCGCTTCCTGAAAGGCCCCACGTCTTAATACTGTCATGTTAGGGATTAACTTTCAACGTTCAGGCTGGGCGAGGTGGCTCACGCCTGTAATCACAGCACTTTGGGAGGCCGAGGTGGGTGGATCTCCTGAGGTCAGGAGTTCGAGACTAGCCTGGCCAACATGGTGAAACCCCATCTCTACTAAAGATACAAAAATTAGCCAGGCGTGGTGGCGCTTGCCTATAGTCCCAGCTACTCGGGAGGCTGAGGCACGTTAATTGCTTGAACCCAAGAGGTGGAGGTTGCAGTGAGCTGAGATTGTGCCACTGCACTCCAGCCTATGCAACAAGAGCGAAACTCCATCTCAAAAAAAAAAAAAAAAAGTTTCAGCATGTGAATTTTGGGTGGGACACAACATTCAAACCACAGCAGATAGGAAAGAATTCTCTAGAAAAGCACTGTAGGGTAATGGAGAGCTGTTGTTATTTGTGGAAATGTTGGCACATGAGAATGGTGTGTACCACAGAACTGTTGAGGACCGTTGGACTGGGTGTTACTTATTAAAGTTTTTTCTAACTTTTAGAGTCACCAGCCTCAGTTATTCAGTGAAACAAAGAGCAATTTTAAAAAATCATCCAGGCAGCTGGCTTAATGTATGTAAAAGTGCAGTGCTAGGTATAGTTGCTGAAGATACTATGCAGACGTTTGCAAATGAGACAGTAATGTGGGTGTAAAGTTATTTGGGAAAAAATGAGCAAACAAAAAATGTTTATATGTTGAACTTCATTACTCATCATTTGAAGTGAAAAAATTATTCTCTTTATACTTCACCCCACTTCATTAATATCTCTCCAGAATTGCAAGGTTGATATCACCCCATAGTAGTAATGTTTGTTCATTAGGTTTATTTCCTTGCTTTATGCGTAATGTCTGAATTCCCAAGGCCAAAGCTCCTTAGTTTTGATAATAGTATTTGTTAAAGTTGAGAAAACTTTTCCTTCCTTCCTTCTTTCCATCCATCCTTCTTTCTTTCTTGTCTCCCTCTCTTTCCTCTCTTTCTTGCTCAACTTTTTCTTGACGTTTTCAAATATTAAGGTGGCTCTTTGAAGTTTAACTGTCCAACAGTCTGAATTTCTTTGACGTTTTGTTAAAGATTCCGAGAAAAGTAGTATTCTGGTGTTTGAATGGCTTATTCATTTTTTTTCTTTAAAGATTGCTTTGAGATGAAATTGAAGTAAACTTAAGACTTTGGATAGTTAGATTTAACATTAAGTCTCTTCAAGCATTTGGTTTTGGTTTCCAAGTCAGGAAGGACTGAGTGTTCTGTCATCTGACTCTGTGGCACAAAATTCCAAACTTGATGTGGCTGAGCCTGTGATACGCTTCAAAATACCATTTTGGAGGAATTTAATGTGAGTTAAACAACTGAGTTGAGTTGTCTTTTATACTTTAATAGAGAATAATACTGCATTTATCTCACATCCTATAAGAGAAAACTGAGGAAAAACCTTTTAATGACTTCAGGTGTATGCTTTGAGTTATTTTTACCTTTATGATGATATTTTTCCTGAGTGAGTGGTTGTGTTTTGACCAACTAAGCCTTATTATTTATTGGATGACTTCAGGCACCTGTCTGTTTCAATGATAGTTTTGTCCAAGACTGAAAGAAGTTATACATTATGTAAACACTGTTTTTTTCTTTTTCTTTTTTTTTTTTTGAGATGGTGTCTAGCTCTGACACTAGGCTGGAGTGCAGTGGCGCAATCTCAGCTTACTGCACTGTCTGCCTCCCGGGTTCAAGCGATTCTCCCAGCCTCCCAAGTAGCTGGGACTACAGGCGCGTGCCACTACGCCCAGCTAATTTTTGTATTTTTAGTAGAGACAGCATTTCACCATGTTAGCCAGGCTGTTCTCTGTCTCCTGACCTCGTGATCCGCCACTTCAGCCTCCCAAAGTGTTGGGATTACAGGTGTGAGCCACCACACCTGGCCTTATTTTTTTCTTATAAAACATGAGCATTAGTAGGAATAGTTTTATGGAAGGCATGTTTCTTTCTTTCTTTTTTTTTTTTTGAGATGGAGTCAGGCTGGAGTGCAGTGGCGCAATCTCAGCTCACTGCAAGCTCTACCTCCCGGGTTCACACCATTCTCCTGCCTCAGCCTCCCAGAAGGCATGTTTCTTATAACACATGAAAACATGACCATTAGTAGCATAGTATTATTAAGGATTGAAAAGTATACCAATAATTTTGTACTAAGCGCTGTAAAGTGGAATTGGTAAGTCCTAATCTTAGAAAACTGGCCACCTTTGTAATATTCCATTTAAGTTCACAAAATAATAATTTAGTGTGGCAGGAAAGAAACCAAATTATTTTTAGGGAAAGAATAGAAAAGTGGAGAAAAGAAATCAAGAAGAGGAATCTTTGTTTAACAGGTATAGAGATTTAACCAAAAATTTCTATATATTTAACATAGATACTTTTGGTTTTCAGAGAATGTTTACATATGTTAGATTGAAAGATGTGGAGGTACTGAAATCTATAAAAACAACTATTAAGGTATGACTAGGGTCTAATACTAACCAAACAGAAGGCTTCCAAGTGTCCTGCTGTGCTTTGGAAATAACAGGTAAGTAAGTAGACTGCTATTCTGCCAATTACGGTTTTGGTTTTACATCTTACTTATGAGTCTGTTTAGATTCCTAATTAATTATCATAACCTAGGCTGGTTTTTTTCCTCATGTCTATTTAACTTTTTGTGCCAAATTATTTTACAGATTTAATGTGTTATGTAGTACATCTCTAGTAGTAACCAGAGATTTACTCCTTTTTTGGAAGCACTTATTTTAAAAGCTCCTAAAGAGTTGTTTTGTGTTCTAAATAATTTATACTTTTTCTAAATAACTAATACTTGTTCCTTGTATCATTGTTGTTAAATGTTCAGCATGCCTCTTAGGTATTGGCTCAGTGTTTTGCAGCAGACATTCACCACTGTGTTTCCCCGAGGATACCCTCGCAGCAGCATTACCCTGGAGTTGGGAGGCATTCTTGAGGGACAGGTTCTTGAGGGACAGGTTCTTGAGGTGTTCTTGAGGGACTGACCTGTATGGTTGCCTGTCGTGATTTTTGAGGGGTGGTAGCCTATCCAAAAGTTCTCAATATTTATAACTGATAATCTAGTTCTTATAGGGCCTTAAACTTAAAAAAATTCCAGTGAATTAATTGTACAGCATATGTGTCTATAGTCTAGGCATCTTTA
Organism: Hylobates moloch; assembly: GCF_009828535.3. Lineage (NCBI taxonomy): Eukaryota > Metazoa > Chordata > Mammalia > Primates > Hylobatidae > Hylobates > Hylobates moloch. The sequence continues at coordinate 76,454,572 of NW_026652283.1, forward strand.
AATTCTAACATAGAGCTTTTAAAAATGCTTGTATGTTTAATGTAACAATACAAAGCAGCAAAATCCCCAGAGCATCCTGCCTTATAATCACGAGTTAAAGTTTGGTGAGTGATTGAACCTCCCAAGGTTCTCTCTAAGTCAACCACTATAACTTCCCCTCAGCTCTCTTCTGGGTTGAGGCAGAGCCTCTTACTCCCTTGGGGAAAGACTTTGTTTTTTATGCTTTCCTGATGATTCTGACATTATTGATGATGGCTGTTTATTACACTGATTTTTTTAGCCTTTTGGCTGCTCTCTTAATTCTATGTTATTCCATTCCATTAAAGAGTTAATAAGGAAATGTGTTTTAATTTAAAAATGTGTACTGTATAAGTTTGCTAGGAGAGGTTAGAAGGGTATTTGTTGAGAAAAAAAAAAGAAGGCATCTCACTTCCTTATAGGTTGGGAATCATCTTTGAAACAGTAAACATTCATTCTAGTAAGAGGCTTGTTACAGCAGTAATAGTTGAGGGCTTACTATGCAATAAACTTTTAAGTACATTAATTGAATAATCAAGGTAACTTTATGAGATAGGTACTGTTGTTAACATTTGCATTTTACAGATGAGGACACTGAGACATAAACTGATTACTTCACTAGGCCACAGCCACACAGCAAGCAGGCTGGGTAGTCGGGACTCACACCCAGCAGTCTGGCTGCCAAGACCACATGCTTCCTTGCCAGGACTGCCCTGTTACTTTTGATATGGTGTACCATTCATTTACCTTGATTTTCTCCTGTTTTGAGGTCTAAGTAAACACGTAAAAATTTTGTATGTTGGAAAGTTGTAGCCTAGGTTCAGTAGCCTCAAAATTTATGACCCCTAACTCCCTTAGCTGGGAGACATGGTTGCATGGGAATATGAGGGGTTTTAGACATGCTTCTAATATTCTAATAAATAGAATTTATTAGATAGTTGCTGTTTGTATGGTGTGGTATTTTACATAAATTATTTTAGTCTTCACAACAGCCCTTCACCATATTCCCTATGTAACAGATAAGGAAACTGAGCTGGTAAGTGGTAGACTGTGCAACTTAAGCTGGGTCTCATTTTTTATGGTTAGTCTAGTCTAACTAGTGGTCATTCCCCAGCATGTGAGTTTTGTTGTTCACTTTTCGGAGAAATATTTTCCCCAGCTGATGAAGACAGAAGTGTAAAGTCAAAGACTTGTGTTCTCATCTTAAGCACCTCTTCTGGTGAGGGATCTTTTTTGAGATACTAACTATGCTAAGCTTTGGGTAGAACAAATTTAGTTATACTCAGTATTCAGCTTCAGTTGATTTTTCAACCTCCTCACAAGAATAATCTGCTTTCAATGTAATGTAATTGGCTTTTATGTTGCTTCCAGTTCTTTCTCAACAGTTCATGTGCCAGGGAATTTGTAGACATAATATCACAGATATCTGAGGCAACAAGGGATTTAGTAGGGGAAAAAGTGAAGACTGTCAAATGGAGGTTTCTTTGGTCCTGTCGGAAGCTGTCTTTTTTCCTGGCACATGTATGTGCACTTGATATCTCCTTTAATTGACCTGTCTTTCTGATCTTTAATTGTGGTCATCAGGGAGCTTTCAAATCTTTCCTCCTCCTCTTCTCCTCTCCCAGTTGTCTTCCTTTTTGTGGGGTTGGCTATACTGAGATGAGCACAGAGGTGGCTATTTGTGGGGTAAAGATAATTAAGTAACTTTCTAGGCCTGATTAGAATCAGGTCTCTTTGGTTTGTGGTCAGTTCCTAAACCTAGAGCTAACTAAGAACCTCAAAAACATTTGGAGGCCTTTATTTCAGGTTTCCGCTTTGTTCTGTCTGTAGCTGAGCTCTTGCAGTTAAACTACGTTAGTGTCCCTGACTGGTCTCTCGGCTATCTCTTTAAGGATTAAACTGCCCCATTGCCAGACTCCTTGTTGCTTAATGTAAATTTGATGAAGTGCCAGAGAGCTTTAAGCTACCCTACCAAATGTCAAAATTAGTCATATGGCCTGTTCTTGATCATGGTAATTGGAAAGAGATTAGGAAGGGGAAGGACATCAAAATCCATGAATAATTCAAAATGTTCATTATTTTGTTTCCCAGCTCCACTTTCCCTTTTTCCTTTCACAAGTTGTTTGTGTTTTCTTTCTTTTTTTTTTTTTTTTTGCCAGAAATCACATTCTGAAATTTGATTTAAATCTTCATTGAGTACTTCTTTGTGTTTAGTGTATTCTTTAGACATATCCCTTAGAGGTATAGCAAAATTAATACTAAAAGAGCACTTTCCTTTTCAATTTGCATACATATATTTTTTGTTGGAAAATCAGAATTCTTTAGTTTTCTTTTATTTTTATTTTTATTTTATTTATTTATGTTTTGAGATGGAGTCTCACTCTGTCGCCCAGGCTGGAGTGCAGTGGCACGATCTTGGCTCACTGCAAGCTCCGCCTCCCGGGTTCACACCATTCTCCTGCCTCAGCCTCCCGAATAGCTGAGACTACAGGCGCCTGCTACCACGCCCGGCTAATTTTTTGTATTTTTTAGTAGAGACGGGGTTTTACTATGTTAGCCGTCTCAATCTCCTGACCTTGTGATCGCCTGCCTCGGACTCGCGAAGTGCTGGGATTACAGGCGTGAGCCACCGCGCCCGGCCTACTTTTCTTGTAGTAAGTATGTTTGCCTGCCAATACCTTTTACATTCAGTATTTTCTGGTGTCAAAAAGATACATTTTTAGCTGTATAGCAAAAATCATTTGGTCTCAGAGGTTCAATATATAAAATTATCTGAATATGAGTTTAAGTTAAACTTAACTATTTTAGAACTAATAAGTGGTTTATTCTATCAAAGTTTTAGTTTATTAATTATTTGGATTTACAATTAATTATTTAAACAAGTATTTATTGAGTACCAACTATGTTTCAGGAGCAGAGATTTTAGTCTGATTTGTTCATTATTCTATGCTGGTGCCTAGAACAGGACTTGACACATAATAGCCATGGGTTCTGAGAGAAGTAGAATATATAGGCTGAAACCATTTTAATGTGATGTGTTTGCTGACCTGAGAGAATTACCACTGTCAGATGAACATTGTTGATATTACGCAGACTCAAGACATTTTTGAATCTATGTTGCCTCTCTTAGGAATGAACATGTATTTCCTACAAGCTCCTCAGCAAACTTTCTCTTCTCTTTAGCCAGGACTGGGTCACATGGCCACAAGGAAGACTTAGAACACAATTACCTGACAAAGAGGCATGAGATTAACTGGGCACAATCCAGTATATGGAACGTTGCTACCCGAACAAATGAGGGATTTAGCGGCAAAGAGGAAGAGGTAGAGGGAATGACTTATTAGGCTACTAGTAGTGACCATTTACAGAATTGGAGAGAGTTGAATCTAGACTGGGCTTAACTTTATACAGTGCTGTGAAGAAAGTAGTTTCTAAGTGTATATACTAGTTAGGTGTTCATTAATTTAGAGTTTTGGTTTTAGCTTTTATCCTTTCATATGAATTAATCTGTTTTAGGGCCCTACTAGAACAAGATTTTAGAAGCTTATAGATGGCAGCATCTGTCTAGGTGCCATCCAGACTCTTGGTTACTCACCATTCTAAGTAGAACAGTATGGAACTTAGAAGTTAAATGAATGAATGAATAAAACAACTTGCTCGTAGATCATCTAGGGCCGTCACTCTATGGTATAAGACATACCTCACAATTATCCTTGTATTCTCTGAGCTCCAGGAAAACCCCCAGAGCCCAGAAAGACTAAGGAGCTCAGGCTCTGGAATCAGATGAGGGTTCAGATGCTGCCTCTGCTGCGTCCTATCTACAGTCATGCATGGCATGATGGTGTTTCAGTCAATGGTGGACTGTATATATGACGGTGGTCCCATACAATTATAATGGAGCTGAAAAATTCCTATGGCCTAATGATGATGTAGTAGCCATCCTAAAGTCATAGTGAGATACATACTCGTGTTTGTTATGGTACTGGTGTAAATAAACCTACTGCACTGGCAGTTATATAAAAGCATAACACATACAGTTATGTACAGTATATAATACTTGATCATAATAAATAACTGGTTTATTTACTGTACTTTTTAATCATTATTTTAGAGTATATGCCTTTTACTTATTAAAAAAAATTAACCGTAAGCCAGCCTCAGACAGGTCCTTCAGGAGTTATTCCAGAAGGAGGCATTGTTACCAAGGAGATGGCAGCTCCATGCATGTTATTGCTCCCGAAGATCTTCCAGTGGGACAGGATGTGGAGGTGAAAGACAACGATATTGATGATCCTGGTCCTGTGTAGGCCTAGGCTGTTGTGTTAGTTTTTAACAAAAAGTTTCAAAAAGTAAATTAAAAGTTAATAGAAAAAAGGTTATAGAATAAGGATATAAAGAAAAAAAATATATATATATATATATATTTTGAGATGGAGTCTCACTCTGTCACCCAGACTGGAGAGCAGTGGCACGATCTCGGCTCACTGCAACCTCCACCTCCCGGGTTCAAGCGATTCTGCTGCCTCAGCCTCCTGAGTAGCTGGGATTACAGGCACTCGCCGCCACGCCCTGCTAATTTTTTTTTTTTTTTGAGACAGAGTCTTGCTGTGTCACCAGGCTAAAGTGCAGTGGCGCAATCTTGGTTCACTGCAACCTCCGCCTCCCAGGTTAAAGCGATTCCCCTGCCTCAACCTCCCGAGTAGCTGGGACTACAGGCACCTGCCGCCATGCCTGGCTGCCTAATTTTTTTTTTTTTTTGTATTTTTAGTAGAGATGGGGTTTTGCTATGTTGGCCAGGCTGGTCTCAAACTCCTGACCTCAGGTCACCCGCCCACCTCAGCCTCCCAAAGTATTGGATTACAGACGTGAGGCATGGCGTCCGACCGAAAAAAATATTTTTTATACAGCTATACAGTGTATATATTTTAAGCTATGTGTTATTACAAGAAAGTCAAAAAAATTTTTTAAATCAAAAAGTTTATAAAGTTACAGGAAGCTAAGGTTAATTTATTATTGAAGGAAGAAAAGTATTCTTAAAACAAATTTAGTGTAGCCTACATGTACAGTGTTTAGAAAGTCTACAGTAGTATACAGTAATATCCCAGGCCTTCACATTCACTCACCACTCACTGACTCACCCAGAACAACTTCCCAGTTCTGCAAGCTCCATTCATGATAAGTGCCCTATATAAATGTTCCATTTTTTGTCTTTTTTTTTTTTTTTTTTCCTGAGATGGAGTCTCACTCTGTCGCCCAGGCTGAAGTGTAGTGGCATGATCTCAGCTCACTGCAACCTCCACTTCCCAGGTTCAAGCAATTCTCCTGCCTCAGCCTCCTGAGTAGCTGGGACTATAGGCGCCCACCACCACACCGAGCTAATTTTTGTATTTTTAGTAGAGACGGGGTTTCACCGTGTTGGCCAGGCCTGTCTCAAACTCCTCACCTCAAGTAATCTGCCCGCCTTGGCCTCCCAAAGTGCTGGGATTATAGGCGTGAGCCACTGAGCCTGGCCTCATTTTTTATCTTTTATGACATATTTTGACTATACCTTTCCTATGTTTAAATATATTTAGATACACAAATACTTACCATTGTGTTACAGTTGCCTGCAGGTTTGTAGCGTAGGGGCAATAGGCTATACCGTATCGCCTATAGGTGTATAGTAGGCCACACCGTCTAGGTTTGTGTAAATACACCCTATAATGTTTGAATAATGACAAAATTGCCAAACAACAAACTTCTCAGAACATATCCTCATTATTAAGCGATGCATGACTGTATATGAACTGACATGTTAACTTTTCCTCATCTGTAAAATGGAGTTATCATTGTATGAGTTAAGCGGAATAGCTAGGATTAAATAAGAGATCATTAAAAAATAATAAACCCTTAAATATTAAGCTTACCATGTGTTGGACAGTGTTCTGTGTGCCTAATTATTTAGTATACAATACATAAAAAGTACCAGGCACATACATAGTAGATACTCAAATAATCTTTTCTTTTTTCTTGATAAATGGTTAACAAGCATTTGTTCTATTGAAATGAAGTTTCTGATCTGTGACTTGACACGAGAAAGCTGAGAAACAGCAACGATGAAATTACAGAATAATTTCAAGTCTTTTCATAACTGAACATGGTCTTTTCCTATAATCTTTCTTTTTTTTTTTTGAGACGGAGTCTCGCTCTGTCACCCAGGCTGGAGTGCAGTGGCGCAATCTCAGCTCACTGCAAGCTCCGCCTCCCGGGTTCACGCCATTCTCCTGCCTCAGCCTCTCCGAGTAGCTGGGACTACAGGCGCCTGCCACCACGCCCGGCTAATTTTTTGTATTTTTAGTAGAGACGGGGTTTCACCGTGGTCTCAATCTCCTGACCTCGTGATCCGCCCGCCTCGGCCTCCCAAAGTGCTGGGATTACAAGTGTGAGCCACCGCTCCCGGCCTAATCTTTTTATAATACTATTGGAATTGGTACATTTTGACAGTGCTTGTGTTGGTGAATCAAATAGCTCCTGATTTAATCGGAGCAAAGACATACTGTGTCAACATGTGCTCATGTTACTGGCTCCCATAAATAAAGCATTTAATTGATGAAAATGTAATCATATTTGAACTCTGGAAGAGCTATCGTTCCAGCCTATAAGATAATATAAGGATAAAGAAATGATTTTAAATGCTTTTGTCATATTTTGGTACAGTGAAGGATAATTTCAAAACTGCAATTTAGTCGTCTTGGTATCTGGCAAAGAGGAGGTGCTCAATATCCTGGTACTAATCAGTAATTGCTAAGGAAGCAGGGCCGCAAAGTGGTCATACTTAGCCAACTGTGGACTTGGGATTTATAGGGTGGTCAGCCTGAGATTTCCAAACTCATTACAGTATGAATCATTATAGTATGAAAATATATATATATATATTCATAGTATTTAGTATAGTATTCATTATATATTATAATAATATATAACCTATATTCAATATAGTATCCATTATAGTATGAATTTTTAAAGATTATTTATGCCTGAGATTATTGAAAGACATACATTAAAGAAAGCTAGAAAATTTGTCGTTGAAGTGCCTGTATTGGAAAGTATGCGGGTGTTGAAATTGGAATTTTAAAAAATAAGGCGGCATAAATTACTGAATTGCTATGGGGAAATGCCTTCAAGGCTGATTGGTAAACCTAGAAAAGGTGAAATGTAAGATGGGATTGAAGCCGACAAGGAGGTTCCCAAGGGGCAAAAAAAAAGAATTGGCCCCATTCTTGCTGTCTAAAAGAGTTTTTTATTATGTTCAGATGAAGCATCGTGGGTGAAAAAAAGCTTATAAATTGGCGACACTACACAGATAAGGGGTGTAATAATTGTACTTTTGTTGATTGAAAACATTTTCCTGAAAACTCCAAGAGCAAACCTTTAGTGGTGAGGAAAGTAATCATATTGCCCTATTTTGCACTGAAGCTCGTCATAATTTTTCTTCCTCAAACCATTCCTACTTCAGACTTCCCTTTTTCCACAAGTGGCCGTTCTGTCCTTCCAGTTGCTTAAGCCAGAAACTTCAGTCAGCCCAGATACTGCTCTTTCTCTCATACCCCAAATCCATCTTAATACCCCAAATCCTCCACATTTTCACTTCTCCTGTCCTGGACCTAGCGACCAACACCTTTCACTGGGATTATTCTGTGGTCTTTTTAATTAGTCTTCCTGCTTCTGCTCTTGCTTTGTTCTCACATAGCTGCAGAATGATCCTTTTAAAAGATAAATCAAATTATGTTCCTCCTCTGCTCAGAATCCTTCAATGGCTTCCCCAAAGCCAAAATCGTCACAGCAGCCTGCAAGTTCATATAAAATATGACTCCCTGATAGCTTCCTGAGTTCATCTCCTGGCATCTCTACTGTGATCATTTTGTTCCAACCACTGTGGCCTCAGATACGCCACACAAGCTCCCACTTCAGAGACTTTGCACTTTTTGTTTTTCTGCCTCGAATATTCTTCCGCAGGTACCCACATGGTTCACTTCCTCATTTCCCTCTGGTGTTGTTTCGTGTTACCTCAACACTAAGACTTTGATCACTCTGTTAAAAGTAGGACTCCCTGTCCTCCTCCCTTGTTCAGTTTTTTTCTTCTAACATTTGTTTTCATTCAACATACATATTATAGTTGACACTTGAACAACACAGAGGTGTTGACCCCACATGCAGTTGAAGATCTGCATATAACTTTTGACTTCTCAAAAACTTTACCAATAGCCTACTGTTGACCAGAAGCCTTACCAATAACATAAGCAGTCAATAAACACGTATTTTATATGTTATATATTACATACTGTTTTCTTACAATAGAGTAAGCTGGAGAAAAAATGTTACAAAGAAAATCCTAAGGCAGAGAAAATATATTAATATTGACTCTTCATCGAGTGGAAGTGGATCATCATAAAGGTCTTCATCCTTGTCATCTTCACATTGAGTAGGCTGAGGAGGAGTAAGAAGAGAGGTTGGTGTTGCTGTCTCAGGGTGCCACAGATGGAAGAGGGGAGGAGGCAGAAAGGAAGACAAGAGGGGCAGGTGCACTTGGTGTAACTTTGCAGAAATACATTATAATTTCTGTCTGAATGTTTGCTTTTTCCTTTCTCTAAAACTGTTTCTATATGGTATCAACTCCTCTTCCACTGTTTGCTTTAGTTTCAGTGCCATATCATAGAGGGATCTTGTCATAAAAGCAGTCCTGAATAATCCAAACCCTTCTGCCAGATTGTCAGTGTTGATTTATTTTCTGGCACTGCTTCTTCTACATCTTCTTCCTTATTGGCACTGGTTTTGGAATAATTCATCTCCATCAAGTTGTCTTCTGTTAATTCCTCTGATGTGCTGTGTTTTAGCTCTTCAATTTCTCCATGATCTGTATCTTTTTTTTTTTTTTTTTTTTTTTTTTGAGATGGGAGTCTTGCTCTGTCGCCCAGGCTGTAGTGCAGTGCTGCGATCTCAGCTTACTTCAACCTCCGCCTCCTGGGTTCAAGCGATTCTCCTGCCTTAGCCTCCTGAGTAGCTGGGATTACAGGCATATGCCACCATGTCTGGCTAATTTTTGTGTTTTTAATAGAGACGAGGTTTCACCTTGTTGGCCAGGCTGGTCTGGAACACCTGACCTCAAGTGATCTGCCCGCCTTGGCCTCCCAAAGTGCTGGCATTACAGGCGTGAGCCACCACGCCCGGCCCATGATCTATATCTTAACCCTTCACCTCCAACCTTTTTGGCCATATCTACAACCTCTTTCATGATTTTCGTGATTGGCTCTGTTGTCAATCCTGTGAAGTTATGTAGGACATCTGGACAATTTTCTCTAGCAGGAGTCTGTTGTTTCAGGCTTGATGGCTTTCAGGACTTTTTCTATAACAATGGAATCTTCAATAGTGTAATCCTTCCAGACTTTCATGATGTTCTATCAGGATTCTCTTGCGTAGTGTTGACAGTCCTTTCCATAAAGGAATGTGTGTAATGAGCCTTAAAGGCCCTTATGAGCTCTTGATCTAGAGACTGAATTAGAGACATTGTGTTTGGGGGGCAAGTAGACTCCCATCACCACTTTTGGTGTTGAATTCATGGGGTGAGTTGAACTCGTGGGTGGCTGGGGGCATTGTCAAATATCAAAAGAACTTTAAAAAGCAGACCCTTACTGGCAAGGTACTTCCTGACTTCAGGGACAAATCATTGATGGAACCAATTCAGGAAAAGGGTTCTTGTTGTCCAGGCCTTTTTGTAGAACCAAAAGACTAGCATCTGGCTTTTATCTTTTCCCTTCGAGGCGTGGGGGTTAGCGGGCTGTCCTGATTATAAACCCAACTGCACTTGCTCAAAATAGTCAAGTTAGACTATCCTTTCCTCCCTTAAATCCGGGTGCTTTCTTCTCCTTACTAATAAATGTCCTTTGTAGCACGTTTTCCCCCAAAGTAGAGCACTTTTTCATCAGCCTTAAAAACCTGTTCAGGTTGGGTGCAGTGGCTCATTCTTGAAATCCTAGCATTTTGGGAGGCCAAGATGGGAGGATTGCTTGAGCCCAGGAGTTCCAGACTAGTCTGCCTAATGTAGTGAGACCTCGTCTCTGCAGAAAAGTAAAAAAAAAAATTAGCTGAGTGTGGTGGCACATCCCTGTAGTCTTAGCTATTAGGGAGGTTGAGGTGACAGGATTGCTTGAGCCTGGGAAGTGGAGGTTGCAGTGATCTGAGCTCATGCCACTGCACTCCAGCCTGGGTGACAGAACAAGACCCTGTCTCAAAAAAATCCCACAGAAACCTATTCAGGCGGAAATCCTTTATCCTCAATGATTTTCTTAATGGCATTGGGGAACTCATTTGCTGCCTGTTGGTCAGCAGAAGCTGCTTCTCCTATTAAAGTTTTAAAGCCAAACCACTTTCTAAAATTATCAAACCATCCTTTGCTGGCATTAAATCCTCCAGCTTTAGATCCTTCACCTTTTTTTTTTTTTTTTTTTTTTCTGAGATGGAATTTCACTCTTGTTGCCCATGCTGGAGCGCAGTGGCATGATTTCAGCTCACTGCAACCTCTGCCTCCCGGGTTCAAGTGATTCTCTTGCCTCAGCCTCACGAGTAGCTGGGATTACAGGCATGTGCCACCACGCCCGGCTAATTTTGTACTTTTAGTTGAGATGGGGTTTCTCCATGTTGGTCAAGCTGGTCTCGAACTCCGGACCTCAGGTGATCCACCCGCCTCAGCCTCCCAAAGTGCTGGAATTACAGGCATGAGCCACCATACCCGGCCTCTTTCACCTTTCTTTTGCTTTAAGTTGTCATATAATGACTTTGCTTTTTCTCAAATCATATGAAAGTTTATAGGTATGCCTTTCTACAGCAGTCGTGCACTCACATAAAAGCTGCATTTTCAACACAAGATAGAAACATAATTCACACAAAATGCAAGGTTTTTGCACCTGTTGGCGTAGCTGCAGTGATGGCTTCACAGATTTCCTTTGCTTTTTTTTTTTTTTTTTAAACAATGGTCCTTATGCTGGATTTACTTATCTTGAAATGGAGGTAGCTGCAGCTGTAGCCCTCGATCTATTGTACGTATCAAGTAATCCAGCTTTTTCTTATAATGTCACCACTTCTCTCTGCTTCTTGAGAGCGCGTCCAGCATCTCTAGTGGTACTTTCTATGGGTCTTAGGGTGTTGTTAAATTCAGTACTGCACTAAGCGTCATGAAAAATGTGTAAGAACCATGGGAGATCACTTTTTATTGTGATATTATTTATGCATTTTACTGGAGAGATGAACTGCCCACGTGGAGATGATTAGTGTCATACAGCATTTTAAGGAGATGGTGGCAACACTTGAGCTCAAGGCAATAGCAACAGGAGATAGCTGCAAAATGATTGCAGTAGTGCAATATGTACTACACTTAATTTTGTGTAGTTATGATGTAAAACTACATCTTTAGGTTTGTTTACATTTCTCAGGACTGGGAATGACACCATGTACAGTCTGTTTGTATAAGTTTTGATATTTTTTAACTTTTAATAATAGATTTGTATATATTTTAAAGTGGTAAATGATAAAATAGACTAATAGGTACATGTATTCTATGCATTCACCACACACCTTTTTCTTAATTTTTTGATATTTTTAAGCTACATGGTTTGTCTGCAAGTTTTTTCAAATTGTCATAAATCTCCAAAAATTTTTCCAAGATAGTTATTTTTAAAAATCTGTAAGTGGACCCATGTATTTCATGCCCATGTTGTTCAAGGCTCAGCTGTATTTATTTTATTGCTGCTATCTACACACTTTAGATTATGAGATTCGTGAGGGCAGGTTTCAAAATATTTGTTCACCTAGAACAAATGTGGTGAGGCGATGATAAGTGCTCAGTAAATATTTATTGACAGAATTCCATGACAGTTCATAGTATCACTACTGTTGATTCATAGAGCCTCCTTTAAATAAAATAACTGCTATTCACTGTTAATATAAGTTCTGGTGAATGGCAATACTAATTTAAGCACTCTGTTACTAATGGTGGGAAGTGCCATACTATAGTTTGCAGCTTCCTTTGTAGTTGGATGGGGTCTTGTGACCGGATTTTAATTAGTGGAATGTGGGTGGAAGGGACGTACCACTTTTAGGTCTGTCCCATGAAAACCTCCCATGTGTGATCCCCTACAGTGAATGATTTGTGAAGACTTTGTTGAAGATGGTAGAGCTATGTGGCGGAAGGCTTTTGGCTTCATGAATAATCACATGGTGGAGAGTTGCCTACTGATTAGGAACACCTGTTTGGACTTCAGCTGAGTGGGAAATACATATCTGTTGGATGAAGCAATTGAAAATTGAAATTTATCTGTTAAAGCATAGCATTACCTTAACTGATACAAACCAGTAACAGCCAAATTATTTTCTTTCTCTTTCTGTTGCATATCCTAAGGGTAACCCAGATATCTTGTCTTTTTTTTTTTGTCATTGGCTTCTGTATTTGAAATGTTATTTAAAAGCGCAGTTGTGTCCTTGAATATAAGTACCATTTTTATAGTTTTACTGAGATACATTTCACAGACCATAAAACTCACTTATTTAAAGTTTACAGTTAAATAGTTTTTTTATTCACAGAATAGTACAACTCTCACCACATTCTAATATTAGAATGTTTTAATACCCCCAAAAGCAACCCTGTACATATTAGTAGTCGTTATCCATTACCTTTTCTCTACCAGCTCTTGGCAACCACAGTCTACCCTCTGTCTCTGTGAATTTGCCTATTCTGGTCATTTTATATAAATGGAAGCATATAATATGTGGCCTTTAGTGTCTGTCTGTCTTTTCATGTACAATATTTTCAAGGTTATCCTTGTTGTAGTATGTATTCGTACTTCATTTCTTTTTATGGCTGAATAATATTCCATTATATTAGATATATTACATTTTACTTATCCATTAATTGGTTGATACTTTTGATTTGTTTCTATTTTTTGACTTATAAATAATACTACGAACATTCACGAACAAGTTTATGTTTGGACATATGTTTTCATATGTCTTGGGTATATATTGAGGAGTGAAATACTGGGCCATATGGTAACTCTATGTTTAACACTGAGGAACTGCCAGACTGTTTTCCCAGGTGGTTGCATCATTTTACATTCCCACCAACATTGCCTTTACGTTTTGTTACCACCAGAGGAGTAGGGTCACCTGGTAAGTATAGTTCCTTAAGGGCTGTAGGTGGGGGGTGCTCACAGAGGCACCTGGGGGTGGCAGGCAGTGTGAGGTTGACCTCTCTCCTGCCTCTTCTTCTACTTGTTCTTGCTTGCTTACTTGGCACCAACTGCCCTGGCCTCCCTGCTATTCCTAGAACATAGCTCACTCTCACATGTTCTCCCTTTAGGCCCTTTGTGCTGGCTTTTCCCTCTGCCTGGCATGCTCTTTCCTTCTATAGCTCCCTCAAATCTTTGTCCATATGTTACCTTGTCAGTGAAGCCTCCTTTCCACCCCATTTAACCACCCCACACTGTCATTCCTCCCCAGCTCTATCACTTACAACATTTAGAAAAAGTATTATACTTTCTTCCTTACGCTAAAATATAAGCTTCATGAGGGCAGAGATTTTGGTCTGTTTTCTTCACTGATATATCTCTAATTTTTTTTTATTGTGCCCGACACATAGTAAGTTTCCAGTAAATATTTATTGAAAGAATGAATAAATAGCTTTCCATGTCAATAAATGCATTTTTTGTCTTAAAATTTTAAATCACTGAAGTAAACATATGAATACATTTTTATCTTAAAAAGTTTACCCAATACAGTTAAAACAAACACTCCCTTTTGCCCTGCCCCTGAATCTCACTTTCCTATTAATGATTTGGATGTATCCTTCCTGACCACGTTAAAGGTATCTGCACATATATATGTGTACCTATAGGAATATGTAGTTTTGTTTTTGTTCAGTTTTATATAGATATAGGTTATATATATATATATATATATATATGTCTAGGTAAAACCACTATCCAAATCCAAAGCTTATTTCATCACCCCAGCATAAACTTTATGCTTACTAAGCTGTCTTATTCTTTTTAAGTTTCACCTTGTGGATGTGCCATTATGTATTGATTGACCCTGAGGTTTCCAGTTTTTTCTTTTCTTTTTCTTTTTCCTTTCTTTTTGAGAGAAGTCTCACACTGTTGCCTGGGCTGGAATGCAGTGGTGCAATCTCGGCTCACTGCAACCTCCGCCTCCTGGGTTCAAGCGATTCTCCTGCCTCAGCCTCCCGAGTAGCTGGGATTACAGGCACCCGCCACTAGGCCTGGCTAATCTTTTTGTATTTTTAGTAGAGACGGGGTTTCACCATGTTGTTCAGGCTGGTCTCGAACTCCTGACCTCGTGATCCACCTGCCTCGGCCTCCCAAAGTGCTGGGATTATAGGTGTTAGCCACCGCTCCCGGCCTCCCGTTTTTTCTTAATACAGGCATTGCTTAAGCAAACATTTTGGTTCTTGCTACTTTGTACACATGGGGATGTTTCTCTGTGTATGCCCTGAAATGAGGACAATTTAAACTCTTTCTTTGAAATTGTTGTGCTACTTACTTGCTTGTTGTCTCAGGATATTTTTCTGAAATATGTTGGAAGTGGAACTGGTGGGTTGTAGAGAATGCAAGTTAAAATTTTGATAGAATAAAATTTCTGTCTAAAAGGGCTATATCCATTTGTGCTCCTGAACTGATAATGATGGCTTCCATTTCTCCATGTCTTCAACTATATTCAGTGTTACTAATCTTTTGTTTTTGCCAATCTGGGTGAAAAATAAAATTTTAGCTGTTGAGGTTGAATATGTTTTCATATGATTACCAGTCATTCCCTACAATTATCGTTCATATCTGACCTTTTAAAAAAATGTCCATGTTATTAGGTTTGGTCTTTCTTATTTATCTAATAGGTGCTGTTATTATGGCTATTAATATTTTGTCTGCCATATATGCTGGAGATAGTTTTTTTTCTGTAGCTTGTTTTTTAAATTTGTTTATGGTTCTTTTTGCCAGTTGAAAGTTTTAAATGTTTATTTACTCAAATGTATCCATTTTATGGCTTCCTTGCTTAAGGAAATCTATGCTATTCCAAGGCTATAACCATATTCACATATGTTTTAATTTCTTTGGAATCTTCTTTTTCATGTTTTTCTCTTTTAATTCATCTGTAATTTATTTATGTGGCAGCATAAAGTAAGGTTCTAATTTTTTTTCCTCCCAAAATGGATAGCCAGTTCTTTAACACTAATTGTATCCTTTCACGATTTATATGGAATGCCCTCTTAATCACAAACTGCACTCTCATAAAAATTAATCTATTTTGTTCAACTTTATTTTACTTTATTGATGTTTGTCTTTTCTTATGCTAATATTACACTATTTTGATTTAAGAATTTTTTTTTTTTGTAGAGATGGGGTCTCACTATGCTGTCCAGGTTGGTCTTGAACTCCCAGCCTCATGATCCTCCTGTCTTGGCCTCCTAAAGTGCTGGGATTACAGGCATGAGCCACTGTGTCTGGCCTAATATTTTGATAGAAGGAGCTTGCCTCATGTCATCTTTTACAAAAATGTAGCTGGATTGTATATTTTCTCTTTTAGATGCATTTAATTTTATTTTTTGTTTTTTTGGGACACAGTCTTGCTCTATCACCCAGGTTGGAGTGTGGCGGTATGATCTTGGGTCATTACAGCCTCTGCGTCTCAGACTCAAGCAATTATCAACTTCCTGGCTGGTTGCGCCGTGGCTCATGCCTGTAATCCCAGCACTTCGGTAGTCTGAGGCGAGAGCAGATCACCTCACCTGAGGTCAGGAGTTCGAGACCAGCCTGGCTAACATGGTGAAACCCTGTCTCTACCAAAAATACAAAAAGTAGCCGGGCATGGTAGCACGCACCTGTAATCCCGGTTACTCAGGAGGCTAAGGCACGAGAATTGCTTGAGCCTGGGAGGCGGAGGTTGCAGTAAAACAAGATTGCGCCACTGCATTCCAGCCTGGGTAACAGAAGTAGACTGTCTCAAAACAAACAAACAAAAAAATCTCAGCTTCCTGAGTAGCTGGGATTACAGGCATGTGTCACACATTTAGCTAATTTTGGTTCTTTAAATTTTTCGTAGAGATGAGGTCTTACTATATTGCCCAGGCTGGTCTGCAAGTCCTGGGCGCAAGCTATCCTCCCACCTTGGCTTCCCACAGTGCTGAGATTAGAGGCGTGAGCCACTATGCCCAGCTTAGATTTATTCTAAAATTAGCTTATCAAGTCATACAGTGGCCTATTGGGTCAATCATAGAATCAGAAGAAAAAAAATGTCCTATTGGGATTTGGAGGAGAAAACCATTTCTCTAACACAATTTCCAATGGTCATGTATGGTGCATTGTATGCTTATGCTGTATTTTACTTAACAATTTCTCATTGTTGTCCAAAATCTTTAAAAATATTGACTCCACAGTTTGACTTTGTTTTCTTTTTTTCCAGTTTAGGTTATTCTTGAGTTTGGGTTTTGTTTAGAACTTTCAGTGGTTTTATAAATTTATTAGTACCAGTTTATTCAACTGAGATGGATTTGCCCTGTGTTGGGTTTATAAAATCATGAAAAGGTTTGGCTCAGATTTTTTTTTTTTTTTTCCTATACAGTGTCTTGCCCTGTCACCCAGGCTGGAGTGCAGTGGTGCAAACTTGGCTCACTGCAACCTCTGCCCTGGGTTCGAGCAATTCTCCCACTGCAGCTTCCTGAGTAGCATGTGCCACCACACCCAGCTAATTTTTTTTTTTTTTACTTTTTGTAGAGACAGGGTCTTGCCATATTGCTCAGGCTTATCTCAAACTCCTGAGCTCAAGTGATTCGCCACCTCGGCCCCCTAAAGTGCTGGGATTACAGGCGTGAGCCAACGTGCCTGGCCTCAGATTTAATTTAGATGATATGAGTGGCTAAGATTTTTCTCTCAAAATTGAACTAAAACCTTGACTTTATCAGACTTTATTTTTTAATCTCTCTAGTCAGACATGTAGCAGTGGGTTAAAAGAATAAAAATGACACAACAAACAACTTAATGAAACAATAGACGGTTTCTGCCCCTGAGTTACGTTGGCATTTGACAAATGGAAAGACAACGTTTAATTTAGATAGTCAAATAAAACATGTAGTGACGGTTGACTATAGTAAGAGTGAAAGGTTGACAGAAAGCTACACCTGTTGGGGAATGGGAACAGAAAATATAAGGTGACTCTACCGCTGACTGCACTGTCAAGGTCAGAGTTAACTTTGCAGATCTGCTGAAAATGGAGCATCTGATTTGCTGAATTGTTGCAATTAGTATATTTAACAACATACTTGAAATTATTGTTGGACTTGTATCTGTTGAGGGATAAGTGTACAAATTCAAACATTTCAATAGGAATTTTCTTGCTAACTGCCTGGTATTTATTGAATTAAAGTGTTTTTTTTTCCAACCACCGAACGTTATCAGTGATCTTTAGAACCACACTGAGGTCCTGTCCTTTCTAAGCCCTTTAAAAGTTACTTATGTCAGACATGTTAAATCATTTGGCTGAGGATACTTCCCACAGAAATTTTTCTTGCATTATTGCAACTTCCCCATGTCATCACTCATCTTACTCAATGTTTATCTTGGCCTTGAAAACAAAGGGCATTAACATGAAGCCAGGTTACTACTACTAGGCTTAGAGTGTGGACTGTATGTGTAATCTAAAATAAGATGGGAGGGCTGAGGCAGGCGGATCACTTGAGGTCAGGGGTTCGAGAACAGCCTGGCCAACATGGTCTCTACCAAAATACAAAAAATACAAAATTAGCCAGGCGTGGCAGCTCATATCTGTAATTCCAGCTACTTGGGAGGCTAAGGCAGGAGAATCACTTCAACCCAGGAGGCAGAGGTTGCAGTGAGCCGAGATTGTGCCGCTGCACTCCAGCCTGGGCAACAGAGCGAGACTGTGTCTAAAAAAACCCCACCAAGATGGGAGGGGAAAATTTTGTCTAACATAGTTGTTGTTCAGATGACTTTTAGGTCTTAAAAAAATCTGTTAAAATTCCATGGTAGTTTTATTTTATATTGATGTACCACTTAAAAATGAAATAGCTATTCAGTTTGATTTTACTGCCTGGGTTTAGTTGTTGTTCTTTTTTAGTATTTGTCTTGAAAGCTTATTTTATCCAATTAGCTTTGCCTTTTCAATTTTTATTTATATTTCTTAGAAGTATTTAAAATTTCTCCAAGCTTCAGTATATTTTCTTAGAACCCCCTCCAAATATCTAGGCACCTATTTAGTTCACTAAAGTATTAAATAAGATGAGTAAGATCCAGATCAGTTAATTCATGAGAATTTATTTATTTTTACTTTTATTTATTTATTTATTTTTACTGATTTATTTTTGAGACAGGGTCTCTCTCTGTTGCCCAGGCTAGAATGCAGTTGCAGTGGTGTGATCATTGCTCACAGTAACCTCAGACTCCTGGGCTCAAGAGATCCTTCCACCTCAGGCTTCCAAAGCACTGGGACTACAGGGGTGAGCCATTGGGCCCAGCCTTATAAGCACTTATTTAAATGAATAACTCTTTCTTTTTTTCCTTTTCTGAGATGGAGTCTCACTCTGTCGCCCATGTTGGAGTGCAGTGGTGCGATCTTGGCTCTCTGAAGCCTCACCCTCCTGGACTCAAGCGATTCTCTTCTCAGCCTCCCAAATAGCTGGGATTACAGGTGCCCGCCACCACACTCAGCTTGTGTGTGTGTGTGTGTGTGTGTGTGTGTGTGTGTGTGTGTGTGTGTTTAGTAGAGATGGGGTTTTACCAAGTTGGCGAGGCTGGCCTCAAACTCCTGACCTCAAGCAGTCCACCCGCCTGGGCCTCTCAAAGTGCTAGGATTACAGGCGTGAGCTACCTCACCAGGCCTTAAATGAGTAACTCTTAGTGTGTTCTGTTCACTACAAGAGGGTGATAATACCAAAATAAATGATAAAATAAATGATGACAGTAAAACAATTTAATATGAACAGGAAATAAATGAAAAGTGAATTAAATTTTCATATACTAAGCTCCTGGATATTTTACCGTTGTTTTTTTTTTTGGTTTTTGTTTTTTTTTTTTTGGTTTTTTTTTGAGACGGAGTCTCGCTCTGTCCCCCAGGCTGGAGTGCAGTGGCGCAATCTCGGCTCACTGCAAGCTCCGCCTCCCACGTTCACGCCATTCTCCTGCCTCAGCCTCTCCGAGTAGCTGGGACTACAGGTGCCCGCCACCACGCCCGGCTAATTTTTTGTATTTTTAGTAGAGACGGGGTTTCACCGTGGTCTCGATCTCCTGACCTCGTGATCCGCCCACCTCGGCCTCCCAAAGTGCTGGGATTACAAGCGTGAGCCACCGCGCCCCCGTTTTTTCTTTACTGCATGAAAAGACAGCAGGCTAACAATAAAGAGAGAGCGTAAACAGATGTTCCACAGCAGAAGACTTCATCAGTCTATTTCTTGTGATCCTATTAAGATGATGAACTGATTGCTTATTGGCTGAAATCTAAATGATTGATGTAAGGTTGAAAAAATGTCACAGCCTTAGCTTTCTGCTACATAAGACTTGTATCCCTCCACTTCATGCCTTGTGGCTTTGAAGCTTCATTATTATTTTTGTACTTTGTGGCTCTCTGCACAAAATACTCTAGCATGTTCCAAGAGTTCATGAACATAAACAGTAGATGACATCTTCAAAGCCTAGTGACCCAACAGATATTTATTTAGCACTGACTTCGTTCTGTCAAAACCATGCTGAAGTGTCAAGACTTTATATGTGGAGATTATCTACTAAATTAGAGCCATAGGAATTTGAACCTGTCAACAGCCTGCTTAAAACAGTGCCCCAGCACGTAGGCAGTCCTCAGTAAATATTAATTGCTGTTATCCCGTCTCTTCCTGTTCAATCTTTTATTTGCCACTTACTCTATTGGTTTGCATGCTCTAGCCACAGCAGCCTTCAGGTCCTTCCCACCGTAGAGCCTTGGTTTATGCTGTTCTTGGTGCCTGGAATAGTCCTCCTTTTCTCCCCCTTTTGCCTAGCTGCTGTATCATTTTCTCAGGGACACTGTCAGTGACCTTAGGTTAGACCTGCCTTTATATTCTTTCTTATCACCTAGTACTTTTACTTCATGGCAATTTAAATAATTTTTTTATTGTTGGCTTAATTTGTCTCCCTCCAGTTGAAAATAAGCTCCATGAAAGCAGGAACCATATCTCTCTTGATTACTTTACCCCATCCCCTACAGTAGTGGTTGGTAAGGAGCTGGTGTTTGATAAGTATATAGGGAAAGAATAAATTAGTAGGTGGAGTGATACAGTTTGGATGTTTTGGGATTGGTGTAGAAAAGTAAATTGAGGGAAGAGAGCACATTTAGAAGCTGTAAACATCACTCTCAAGTTTCTATTCAATTGTTCCCATCTTTGAAAGTGTGGGTTTCGGTGCTTATATTCTGTGATACGATCTGGGATAACTGGCATTTATCTCAAGTGGGATGTTCACAATTTTAATAGTTATCAAAACTTTTTCTACGCTCATTATGAAATGAAAATTTTAAATCTGAAAAAGATCTTTATTTGTTTTATAGATAAAAAATGGATATAATATGGTAGTGTATCAGATTGCATAGCTAGTTATCAGTAGACCTGGCACTAGAACCTAGGTTTCCTTACCTCCCCACCTTTTTTTTGAGACAGGGTTTCACTCCCATTGCCCAGGCTAGAGTGCAGTGGCGTGATCTTGTCTCATTGCAGCCTCACCCTCAGCCTCCTGGGCTCAAGTGATTCTCCTGCCTCAGCCACCCAAGTAGCCGGGACTGCAGGCATGCACTACCACACCCAGCTAATTTTCATATATATTTTTTGAGACAGAGTTTTGCTGTGTTGCCCAGGCTGGTCTTTCACTCCTAGGCTCAAGTGATCTGCCCACCTTGGCCTCCCAAAGTGCTAGGATTAGAGGCATGAGCCACACACCCGGCCATCCCTACCCATTTTAAGCTATTGTCCTTTAGGTAGCTGGTACCTTTTCAAAGTGATGTAAGGATGTATTAAAAGCTAAGCTTTTTCTTCATGATTAAAGTTGCTTATGAGAATCATTTACTGGGAGCTCTAATACACACTCAAAACTTTTGAGAGGTATAGAATTGCTTGATCCTACAAATATCACCCCCAAAGCTGTGCTGTTAAGTACCCATCCCAATGCTATAGTTTTCTGTATTGTCACTTTTGCAGTTAGTTCATGCCGTGCCTTCCTGTAGCAGCTCTTTTCTCCCTTTCATTTTCTCTTTCTAATCTATTAGGCACATATTAAGATAATAGCTTAGATTATTTTACATGTATGTAAAGCAAGAATAAATAGATTCATCCATACTGCAACGTGGATGAACCTCAAAAACATGATAAGTGAAAGACAACCAAATATGAAAGACCACATTTCATATGGTTCCATTTATGTGAAATGTTTGGGAAAGGCAAAATCTGTAGAGACAAAGCAGATGAGTGGTTGCTTGAGCTTAGGGATGGAATGGGAAGGAGCTGCAAGTGAGCATTTGGCTTCTTTTCAGGATAATAGAAGTATTCTCAAATTCAATTATGATGGTTACACTTTGTACATTTACTAAAAATTAATTTGTACACTTAAAATGGGAAATTTTGGTATGTGATTTATATCTCAATAAAGGTTTTTTTTTTTCTTTTTTTGTGATACAGTGTCTGGCTCTGTCACCCAGGCTGGAGTGCAGTGGTGCGATCTTGGCTCACTGCAACCTCTGTCCCCCAGACTCAAGCCATCCTCCCACTTCAGCCTCCCGAGTAGCTGAAACTACAGGCATGCGCCACCATACCCAGCTAGTTTTTGTATTTTTAGTACCGATGAGGTTTTGCCATGTTGCCCAGGCTGGTCCCAAACTCCTGGGCTCGAAGCAATCCTCTCACCTCAGCCTCCCAGAGTGTTGGGATTACAGGCATGAGCCACCGCTTCCAGCCCTAAAGCTGTTTTTTAAAAAAAGAATAAGCAGGTTCAAAGCTTATTTTGGAGGAATCCTCTTTGTAATTGTAGGCTAATACAGTTGATATTTATGGTTCTGCATAATATTCTAGATAGATGAAATGGAAAATTAGATAAAGTAGTACTGTATCCTGAATCATATTTGTTGTGTAAGACAGCATTGAAAGCTAACTCCCCCGTCTCCCTAGGAGACCATTAGGAACTGGAGTTTTGTGGATAGGAATCATGGTGCTAAATATGGTAATGTAAATTTAAAGGGTAATGATTCATATACATCTTACTTTCTTGTGAGTTTTAGATTTATTATCAAGATCTTGATAGTGTGCGTTCTCTACACATACAGACGCACATGAGCGCACACATACACATACAGACTCTTCAAAATTAGAAAAGGTGTCAATTTTTCCTCCAGTCCTATCTATTCTGCCAGTATGTTTTTGTCTTATCTCATCTCTCAACCAGTCGAGTGCCCTGTTTGATGAGTGAGTAAGCACACTTGGGCTTCAGGCTGTTCATGTGTTCTTTTTCATTTTTCAGCACTTTCATTTGGACCCTTGGATACCCATTGAACAGATGCTTGGAACCTGCAAGTAATCTTCAGATCCTAGCAGAACCATAGGCCTTTCCTTTGTGTCAGGAGGATATAGCCTATATGCTGTGGAAATGAACGGGGAGCAGCAGCTTGATGCAGGTATTGGTTTTATTCTCAGAATTTATTCTCTAGGATGCACAATTATA
This sequence comes from Hylobates moloch, assembly GCF_009828535.3. Lineage (NCBI taxonomy): Eukaryota > Metazoa > Chordata > Mammalia > Primates > Hylobatidae > Hylobates > Hylobates moloch. Next base: position 76,477,374 of record NW_026652283.1, read on the forward strand.
TTACTTGCCTTTGTTATATTGTCTGTTTCTCTACCACTGAACTGGAAGCTCTTTGAAGTCTTAAGTTGTTTTTCATTGCCATCTTCTGTACCTCTCAGAGAACCTGGCACTAGGGGCTACTAATAATGTTTGCTGTAAAGAAACTGTTATGAACAAGGCTGGGCATGGTGGTTCACGCCTGTAATCATAACACTTTGGGAGGCCGAGGTGGGCAGATCATGAGGTCAGGAGATTGAGACCATCCTGGCTAACACGGTGAAACCCCGTCTCTACTAAACAAAATATAAAAAAATTAGCTGGGCGTGGTGGTGGGCGCCTGTAGTCCCAGCTACTCAGGAGGCTGAGACAGGAGAATGGTGTGAACCCGGGAGGCAGAGCTTGCAGTGAGCCGAGATCGCACCACTGCACTCCAGCCTGGGCAATGGAGCGAGACTCCTTCTCAAAAAAAAAAAAAAAAGGAACTGTTTTGAGTAGACTTCTTTTTTAAAATAGCATTAAAATTTTGATGATTACTTTCTAGTTATTTTGAAGTAATTATGCATTCACAGGAGTTTGTAAAGATAGTACTTACAGATTTCATGTTCCTTTCACCCAGTTTCTCTCATTAGTTACAATAATATGATATAAAACTGAGGAAATTGATATTAGTATAAATAATGTGTAATTCTATGTCATTTTATCACGTGTAGATTCCTGGAACCATCCCCTCAGTCAAAATACACAACTATTCCATCACCACAAAGAGCTCCCACACCTATCCTCCTTCCCCCCACTTTCCCTAATTCCAGGCAACTGTTAATGTGTTCTCCATCTCTATAATTTTGTCATTTAAAGAATGTTACATAAATAGAATAACATGGTACATGGCTTTTTGAGATGGGCTTTAATAATGCCCTTGAGATCCATCCAAGCTCTTGCGTATATTGACAGTTTGTTCCTTTTTATTGTGGAGGAGTAGTCATGAATGTACTACAGTTTGGTTAACCATTCATCTATTGTAGTACATTTTGGTTGTTTCCAGTTTTTGGCTGTTACAAACACGTAAGTTGCTATTAACAATTATGTATATAATACTTTATTTTTCTGGGATACATACCCAGCAGCACAATCACTAGATCATATTTAGTAAAGAAAACTGCAAAATTATGCTCCAGAGTGGCTGTGCCATTTTTCATTCTCACCAGCAGTGTATGAGAGATCTAGTTTCTCTACATCCTCACTATTATCTGGTGTTGTCATTACTTTTGTTTAAGCCATTCTGATAGGTGGGTAGTGACAGCTCATCATGGTGTTAATTTGTACCTCCCTAATGGCCGCCAGTGATATTGAACATCTTTACGTGTTCCTACTTGGCATCTGTATATCCTCTTCAGTGAAATATCTTTTCATGTCTTTGGCTCATTATTAATTGGTTTATTTTTAATTAATAAAGATTGGTTTTTTTGTTGAGGTTTGTTTTTCAAAAAACTTTATTGAAATATTTTTTTTTTGAGATGCAATACACATACCATAAAATCAACCCTTTTAGAGTACATAATTCAGAGGTTTTTAGTCTATTCACAAAGTTTTCCAACCATCACTGCTGTCTAATTCCAGAACATTCCATCACAACAAACCATTAGCCATCGTTTCCTTTTCCACCCAGACTCTGGCATCCATAATCTACTTTCTGTCTCTAGGATTTACCTATTCCTGCTTTCTTTTATTAACGTTTGCATGGTATATCTTTTTCATCCTTTTCTTTTCAACATGCCTGTATCATTATATTTGAAATAAGGTTCTTGACACAGCATACACTAATTTTTAAAAATTTTGGCCTTACAGGATGTATGTATACCATTTATACTTAATGTAATTATTGATATGTTTGGATTCAAGTCTGCCTTTTTTGCTTATTTATTTTTTTCTGTTTTTGTTTGTTTGTTTCTCTAGAGCAGTGAGATTTCTTTCAGACTGGCTTCTGTGTTCTTTTTTTCCCTCTGCTTTCCTGTGGGCTACTTGAACTTTTTTTTAGAATTCCATTTTGATTTGTAGTGTTTTTGAGTATATCCTCTTGTAGCACTTATTAGTGGTTACTTTAGGTATTATATTACATATATATATATAACTTATCACAATCTTCATTTTATTACTTTAAGTGAAGTATAGAAACCTTACCTACGTTTACTTCTCTTTACCCTCTTTTATTTATAATTGCCTTAAATATTTTCCTCTACATATTTTGAGAACCACATCAGACATGCTTAACATTTTTGTTTAAACTGTCAAACATAATTTAGAACACTTGAGAGAAGGAAAATTTATTATATTTTTCAATATTTTTACTCTTTCTGTTGTCATTTATTCTTTTCCTGATTTTGCAAGATTCTTTCTTTTGTCACTTCATTTCTATTGAGATAATTTTCTTTAGTCTTTTTTTTTTTTTTTTTGAGATGGAGTCTCGCACTGTCACCCAGGCTGGAGTGCAGTGGCGTGATCTCGGCTCACTGCAGGCTCCGCCTCCTGGGTTCACACCATTCTCCTGTCTCAGCCTTCCGAGTATCTGGGACTGCAGGTGCCCGCCACCACACCTGGCTAATTTTTTGTATTTTTAGTAGAGACGGGGATTCACTGTGTTAGCCAGGATGGTCTTGATCTCCTGACCTCGTGATCCACCTGTCTCGGCCTCCCAAAGTGCTGGGATTACAGGCGTGAGCCACCGCGCCAGTTTTAGTCCTTTTTTTTTTTTTTTTTTTTGAGACAGAGTCTTGCTCTGTCGCCCAGACTGGAGTGTAGTGGCGCAATCTCGGCTCGGCTCACTGCAAGCTCCGTCTCCCAAGTTCACGCCATTCTCCTGCCTCAGCCTCCCCAGTAGCTGGGACTACAGGCACCTGCTACCACGCCTGGCTAATTTTTTGTGTTTTTAGTAGAGACGGGGTTTCACCGTGTTAGCCAGGATGGTCTTGATCTCCTGACCTCCTGATCTGTCCGCCTCAGCCTCCCAAAGTGCTGGGATTACAGGCGTGAGCCACCGCACCCGGCCTTTAGTCTTTTTTTAAAAGGAGGTCTACTAGTGACAGATTATCTTCATTTCCTTTCATTTGAGAATGTGTTGATTTCCCCATTCATTATTGAGGGATATTTTTGCTGGATATGGAATCCTGGGTTGAAAGCTCATTTCTTTCAGCTCTCAGAAAATAATTGTACTAATTCTTTCCGGCCTCCATGGTTTCTGATGAGAAATCTACTGTCATTGGACACTCTCCCACCTCCCACCTCCAACGCTTTGCTTTAAAAGAGAGGTTTCTCTGTTGTTAATTTTAAGATTTTTTTTTTTTTTTGCTTTTAGTTTTTGGAAGTTTGAGTCTGGTGTATGTTTTTTGGGGGGTTTATCTTGTTTGGGGTTTAGTTAACTTCTTGAGTTTATAGACGTTTTATCTTTTGCCAGGTTTAGAAAATTTTTAGCCATTATTTCTTCAAATACTTTTTCAGTCTTCATTTTTTCTTCTTCTGAAACTTTGATAAAACTAATATTAGAGCTTCTCTTACTGTCCCACATGTCCCTCAGACTCTCTTCATTTTTTTTGTAATGTTTTCTCTCTGTTGTTTAGATTGGGTTTTTTCTGTTGTTTTGTCTTCAATTTTACTCATTCTTTCTTGTCTGCTTCATTCTGCTGTTGAACTTATCCATAGAGGGTTTGTTTTTTATTAATTGGGTTATTTTCAGTTCTAAAATTCTCTTTTTGAGCTGGAGAAGGAAGAGGGAAGGGAATAGTCCCAACTTAAAATGTCACATTTCGCTCTTCTAACTGAGGTTTAGTGGCTTATCTTGAATTGATGCTTTTTAGCTTGTTCTGTGCCTTTGGTTAATTTTAGGATTTTGAAATGATGATTTTCATTGTTTAGCCAGTCTTTTGGTTCTTTTATGGGAGAGTGGGTTCACTGCGATAATCATTTTGCCATTTCAGAAGCTGATTTTTCCTTTGTTTTGAATATTATTAACTCATGTATTTAAGTACGTATATGTATATGTATACATTTGATGAGTTTGAATTCATTGCTGTCATCATTCATTTGATGATCAAATTCTAGAGCAGCAAGAGTTCTTTCAGAGTGGTTCCTGTGTTCTTCTGATGTGATGTCATGTATCTTTGATACAGTTAGTCCTTGCCTTCTGGACCAGTAAGATTCCAAGGTACCTCCTGAACATATTCTGCCCCAAACTTGCAATCTGCTGTTTCTCTGAGGAGCTTTTTTTTTCTTTAAAGTAGGTATGATATTTAGAGACCACAATCTGGGTGCTGGAGTGCTAATTTGATACTAGGTTGTAATTTATTCTAGGCCTTACTTACAGACATAGCTAGAAAATACACATTTAAAATTATTTTCTATTTTTTAGAGACAAAATCTTGCTTTGTCACTCAGGATGGAGTACAGTGGCATGATTATGGCTCACTGCAGCCTCAAACTCCTGTGTTCAAGTCATCTTCCCACCTCAGCCTCCCAAGTAGCTGGGAACACAGGCACGTGCCATCATCCCCAGCAATTTTTTTTATTTTTGTAGAGATGGGGTCTTGCTATGTTACCCAGGCTGGTTTCAAACTCCTGGCTTCAAGTGATCTTCCTGCCTCAGCCTCCCAAATTGCTGGGATTTACAGGTGTAAGCCACCATGCTCAGCCATGAAAATACACATCTTTTGAAAAGTAAAGAAAATAATGGTTTTACATTGATACTTACAATTTAAATTTAAAATTACAGGGTTTTAACTGGGCACAGTGGCATGCACCTGTAGTCCTGCTACTTGGGAGGCTGAGGTGGCTTGAGCCTGGGAATTCAAGGCCAGCTGGGGCAATATAGGGAAACTCCATCTCAAAAAAACAAAACAAACAAAAAATAAAACAGGGTTACAAGGTTTTTTCTTCTTTGATTTTATGCTTTTATCTCTTCCCTTTTAGAAGTGTCTTGTTTGCTAATGATGGTAATATTATTACTTCTTTGTTTTTATCCTATAAAAGTCCTCTAATTATTTTAAAATAATAATACCAACATTTCAGATATCAACCACAGTGTGCAGTTTAAGATTTATTTATAGTTTTTGCTTTTAAATATATTCCACTGGTGTTTATAGTCAGAGTATTGTATTTTAATATGGTGTAGGCCAGACCCGGTGGCTCACGCCTGTAATCCAGCACTTTGGGAGGCAAAGGCAGGAGGATTGCTTGAGCCCAGGGGTTCAAGACCAGTCTGGGCAACATAGGGAAACTCTGTCTCTACCAAAAAGAAAAAAAAAATTAGCCAGGTGCAGTGGCATGTACCTGTAGTCCCAGCTACTTGGGAGTCTGAGGTGGGAAGATTGCTTGAGCCAGGGTGGCTGAGGCTTCAGAGAGCTTTTATTGTACCACAGCACTCCAGCCTGGGTGACAGAGCAAGACCCTGTCTCAAAAACAAATAAAAATAAATAGCGTTACTTAAAGGAATCCTGTTTTCTTGTGTTTTTCCCACCAACAGTTAGCTCATGTGTTTCAGTTCATTTGAAATTTATAGAATTTTTTTATTTCAATTTAATTGTTTCTAAATTGTATAAGGAGTCTGCATACTTCTAAAGTCAAAATTGGCCGGGCGGGGGGTCATGCCTGTAATCCCAGCACTTTGGGAGGGCGAGGCGGGTGGACCACCTGAGGTCAGGGATTTGAGACTAGCCTGGCCAACATGGTAAAACCCCATCTCTACTAAAAATACAAAAAATTAGCCGGGCATGGTGGTATGCGCCTGTAATCCCAGCTACTAGGAAGGCTAAGGCAAGAGAACCACTTGTACCCAGGAGGTGGAGGTTGCAGTGAGCTGAGATCGCACCACTGCATTCCAGCCTGGGTGACAGAGTGAAACTCCATCTCAAAAAAATAAAATAAAATAAAATAACTTCAACCTGATATCACTAATTCTTTCTGTTTTTCCACATATATAGCCAGTTTTATTACTTTTTAATTTATTCTCCTGTTGTTCATTTTTAAAAATATAAACTAATATATGTGAGCGTATATACATATATCCTCATACTCAAATCTGTCTCTTATTTATTTATTTATTTATTTATTTATTTATTTATTTATTATTATTTTTTTGAGACAGGGAGCCTTGCTCTGTCACCCAGGCTGGAGTGCAGTGGCACAACCTCGGCTCACTGCAACCCCTGCCTCCGCGTTCAAACAATTCTCATGCCTTAGCCTCCTGAGTAGCTGGAATTACAGGCACGTGCCACCGTGCACCCGGCTAATTTTTGTATTTTTAGTAGAGATGGGGTTTCACCACGTTGGCCAGTCTCCTCTCGAACTCCTGGCCTCATGTGATCCACCCGTCTCGGCCTCCCAAAGTGCTAGGATTATAGGCATGAGCCACTGCTCCTGGCCCCTCTCCCATCTTATACAAAAAGTAGGGATACAAAAAAAAATACTGTTTGGTAGTGTGGTTACTCTTAACAGTATATTTTGGAGATTATTCCACATCAGTATATAGAAATTGTTCTCATTGCTTTTTACAGCAACCTGTACTGAATACATATACCATATTTATTCAACCATTTCCTTATTGATGGACGTCAGGGTTATTTCCAGTCTTGGTATTACAAATAGTGCTGCAATGAATGGCTTTGTACATATGTCTTTTTGTATTTTTGCCAACATATCTTTGGGATAGATTCCTAGAAGTGGGATTGCTGGATCAAAAGGTAAATACATATGTAATTTTGTTGGATATTGCCAAGTTTTCTTCCACAGAGGTTGTGTCATTATGCTTTACCTGTGTAACTACAGCCTCACCATAGAGGCTTGTCACACTTTGGAATTCTTTTCAATCTGATATCTCTGTTGTTTTAATTTGCATTTCTCTTAAAATTTGCACATTTTCATATATTTAAGGATTATGCATTTCTTTAGTAAATTCTCATATCTTGCTCATCATCTCATCACATCATTAGTCTTGTTTCTTTTCAGCATTGTGTGAGAGATTTTAGTTGAGTGATTCATCATTTTAATTGTTATTTATTTTTTATTTTTAAATTAACATGCTGTTTAAGGGCCTAGAGTCCTTGCTAAGGGCCATGAATGCCCAGCCTTGTTGTGTAAATTGACTTTCCACTGGCCTGTACTTTCAAGATGCCCTCAAAGCCGTCTTTATTATTGGCTTGTATTTCTAATGAAAACATTTCAAATACATTAAAACTATGGAAAAGACTAAAACAAACAGCCATATGCCTAGCATAAATATTTAATAAATGTTAATGTTCAATATTTGTTTTTAATTTTTTATTGTGGTAGAATGTCCATCATGTAAAATTTACCATTTTCGCCTTTTTTAAAGAGATGGGGTCTTGCAACATTGCCCAGGCTGGAGTGCAGTGGCTATTCACAGGCACAATCATGTCTTGTAGTTCACAGGCACTACAGTCTTGAACTCCTGGGATCAAGCAGTTCTCTTGCTTCAGCCTCCTGAGTAGCTGGGATTACAGGCCATTTTAACAATTTTTAAGTGTATAGTTTATTGGCATTAAGTACATTCACATTGTTGGGCAATAATCACTGCCAGCCATCTCCTTATCTTTCCAAATGGAAAGGTATACCTGTTCAACAGTAACTCCCCATTCCCCAGTTTCCCTAGGCCCTAGCACCCACCATTTAATTTTCCGTTTCTATGAATTTGACTACTATAGGTATCCATTTGTTTTTTGTGACGGGCTTATTTCTCTTAGCATAATGTCTTCAGTGTTTATCAATGTTGTAGTATGTGTCAGAACTTTATTTTTGGGAGGATGGGGTCTCTAACAGCCCAGGCTGGAGTTCAGTGATGTGATCACTGCTCACTGTAGCCCCAACCTCACAAGTGATCCTCCCACCTCAGCCTCTCAAGTAGCTGGGACTACAGCCACTCACCACCATGCTCAGCTTACTCCTAAAAATATTTTTGTAGACACGAGATTTCCCTCTGTTGCTCAGGCTGGTATCAAACTCCTGGGCTTAAGCTATCCTCTGCCTTGGCTTCCCAAAGTGTTGGGATTACAGGCATGAGCCACCGCACCCGGCCAGAATTTCCTTTTTTTAAAAGGCTAAATAATATTCCATTGTATGTATATACTACATTCTTTTTGTTATCCATTCATCTGTTGATGGACACTTGGGTTGCTTCTACCTTTTGGTTATTGTGAATATTGCTGCTATAAACGTTTGTGTACAAATACATGTTTGAGTCCCTCTTTTTAATTCTTTTTGGGTATATACACAGACATGCATAGATAGATAGATAGATAGATAGATAGATAGATAGATAGATAGATAATAGATAGATAGATAGATAGATAGATAGATAGATAGATAGATAGATAGATAGATAATATGATATTTTAAAAATATTTTGAGGAAGTACTGTACAGTTTTCTATAGTGGCTGTACCATTTTACATTCCCACCAGAAATATACAACCATTCTTAATTCTCCACATCCTCACCAACACTTATTATTTTTTGCCTTTTTGTTTATAGTTATTCTAATATGTGTGAAATGGCATTTCATCGTAGTTTTGATTTGCATTTCCCTAATGATTAGTAATGTTGAACATCTTTTCATGCATTTTCATTTTTTAAAAGAAGTGAAACATAATACAGTTTAAGCCTCTTTGTGCTTCCCTTCTAATCTGTTTCCTTCTCTTTATCCCCAAAGGTAACTTTGTTGAAGTTGATACGTATTCTTTTCATCCTTTTCTTTACACTCTTATATTAATATGCATATATTCATAAACATTACACTGCAAAGTTTTGTTTTGAAACCTAGCTGCGCTTTTCATTCTGCACTTGCCTTTTCTGCTTCATGTGTGTTTTTGAGACTTATCTATGTCAACACTAGCATTCATTTCAACTGCTGTATAGTAGTATTCCATTGAAGAATTGCCATAACTTACGTATTCTACTTACTGCTTCCAGTTTGTTGATATTACAAATGCTGCTGGGATGAACATCCTTATATTTACCTCCTTGTGGTCATGTGGAGTATGGTTTCCCCTAGGGTGTACTCATTCAGCAGTTTATTGAGAGTCTTCTGTATAACAAGCATTGTTCTGGGCAGAGGAATACATCAATGAACAACAACAACAAAACAACCATCTCTGCTCTTAGGGAGTTTATGTGAAGTGAGATTATTGGATTATAGAGTACTTGAGTCTTGGCTCACTTAACAAGAGTATTTTAAGAATCTAGGTGGCAAATTCCTGACTTTATGGAGTTTGTGATCTAACAGGTATATTGTCAATAGGAATGAATGCCATGAAGAAAAGGGAAGCAGAGCCTAAAGATGGATACTGTTGCCTTTCTGAAGATGAACATTTGAGTAGAGACTTGAATGAAATGGAGCATGAAGGACACTGGGAGATGATTCTTTGAGTTGAGGGATAGCAAATGTAGAGGGTTTGTAGAAAGAGTATGATTAAAGAATGGCAAGAACCTCATTGTCACCCGAGTGTGGTTAGCATGGAGAGTTTGGCTGAGGATAAAGTGGTAGGGTAGGCAGCCAGGGATCAGGTCATGTACGGCCTTTGTAGTGTCCCACAGATTTTAGATTTTAAGTGTAATTGAAAGGTGGATTGAAAGGTGGAAGATATTGTGGTTAGGCCTTGGACTAGAGATAGCCAGTAGATATGGTGGGAAGTGATTTGATTTGAGATATGTTTTTTGTTTGTTTTTATTTCCAGGATACATATGCAGGATGTGCAGGTTTGTTACATGGGTAAACGTGTGCCATGGTGATTTGCTGCACTTATCAACTCATCACCTAGGTATTAAGCCCAATATACATTAACTATTTTTCCCGATGCTCTCCTCCCCCTGTCCCCCTTGACAGACCCCAGTGTATGCTTTCCCCCCCGATGTGTCCATGTTTTCACATTGTTCATCTCCCACTTATAAGTGAGAACATGTGGGGTTTGCTTTTCTGTTGCTGCGTTAGTTTGCTGAAGATAATGGGTTCCAGCTCCATCCATGTTCCTGCAAAGGACATGATCTCGTTCCTTTTTATGGCTGCATAGTATTCCATGGTGTATATGTACCAGGTTTTCTTTATCCAGTCTATTGTTGATGGGCATTTGGGTTGATTCCATGTCTTTGCTATTGAGAATAGTACTGCCATGAACATACATGTACATGTATCTTTATAATAGAATGATTTATATTCCTTTGGGTAGGTACCCAGTAATGGGATTGCTGGGTCAAATGGTATTTCTGGTTCCAGGTCTTTGAGGAATTGGCACACTGTCTTCCACTAATGGTTGAACTAATTTACATTCCCACCAACAGTGTAAAAGTGTTCCTATTTCTCTGCAGCCTCAACAGCATCTGTTGTTTCTTGACTTTTTAATTTAATTTAATTTTTTTGAGACAGAGTCTCACTCTGTCACCCAGGCTGGAGTGCAGTGGTGTGATCTCTGCTCACTGCCACCTCTGCCTCCCAGGTTCGAGTGATTCTCCTGCCTCAGCCTCCTGAGTAGATGGGATTACAGGCACACGCCACCACGCCTGGCTAATTTTTGTATTTTTAGTAGAGATGGGGTTTCACCATGTTAGCCAGGCTGGTGTTGAGTTCCTGACCTCAAGTGATCCACCTGCCGTGGCCTCCCAAAGTGCCGGGATTACAGGCATGAGCCACGCTGCCCAGCCTGTTTCTTGGCTTTTTAATAATCATCATTCTGACTGGTGTGAGATGGTATCTCATTGTGGTTTTGATTTGCATTTCTCTAATCATCAGTGATGTTGAGCTTTTTTTATATGTTTGTTGCTCGCATAAATGTCTTCTTTTGTAAGATGTCTGTTCATGTCCTTTGTCCGCTTTTTAGTGGGGTTATTGGGTTTTTTCTTCTAAATTTGTTTAAGTTCCTTGTAGATTCTGGATATTAGACCTTTGTCAGATGGAGAGATTACAAAAATGTTCTCCCATTCTTTAGGTTGTCTGTTCGCTCTGGTGATCGTTTCTTTTGCTATGCAGAAGCTCTTTAGTTTAATTAGATCCCGTTTGTCAATTTTTGCTTTTGTTGCAATTGCTTTTGACGTTTTTGTCATGAAATCTTTGCCCATGCCTATGCCCTGAATGTTAGTGCCTAGATTTTCTTCTAGGGTTTGTATAGTTTTGGGTTTTACATTTAAGTCTTTAATGCATCTTGAGTTAATTTTTGTATAAGGCATAAGGAAGGAATCCGGTTTCAATTTTCTGCTTATGGCTTAGTCAGTTCTCCCAGCACCATTTATTAAATAGGGAATCCTTAGTGCTTGTTTTTGAACAACCTTAGTGCAGGTTTGTTGAAAATCAGATGGTTGTAGATGTGTGGTCTTATTTCTGAGTTCTCTATTCTGTTCCATTGGTCTAGATGTCTGTTTTTGTACAAGTATCATGCTGTTTTGATTAGTGTAGACTTGTATAGTTTGAAGTTAGGTAGGGTTATGCCTCCACCTTTGTTCTTCTTGCTTAGGATTGTCTTGTCTGTACAGGCTCTTTTTTGGTTTCCTGTGAAATTTAAAAGTTTGTTTCTATTTCTGTGAAGAATGTCAGTGGTAGTTTAATGGGAATAGTATTGAATCTATAAATTACTTTGGGTAGTATGACCGTTTTCATGATATTTTGATTCTTCCTGTCTATGAGCATGGAATGTTTTTCCATTTGTTTGTGTCCTCTCTGATTTCCTTGAGCAGTGGTTTGTAGTTCTCCTTGAAGGGGTCCTTCACTTCCATTGTTAACTGTATTCTTAGGTATTTTATTCTCTGCAGCAATTGTGAATGGAAGTTCATTCATGATTTGGCTTTCTGCTTGTCTGTTGTTGGTGTATAGGAATGCTTGTGAGTTTTGCACATTGATTTTGTATCGTGAGATTTTGCGGAAGTTGCTTCTCAGCTTAAGAAGCTTTTGGGCTGAAGCGATGGGGTTTTCTAGAGATAGGATCATGTCACCTGCAAACAGAGACAGTTTGACTTCCTCTCTTCCTGTTTGAATACCCTTTATCACTCTCTCTTGCCTGATTGCCACAGCCAGAACTTCCAATACTATGTTTAATAGGAGTGGTGAGAGAGGGCATCCTTGTCTTGTGCCAGTTTTCAAGGGGAATGCCTCCAGCTTTTGCCCATCAGTATGATATTGGCTGTGGGTTTGTCATAAATGGCTCTTATTATTTTGAGATATGTTCCATCAATACCTAGTTTATTGAGAGTTTTTATTTTATTTTATTTATTTATTTTTTGAGATGGAATCTCGCTCTGTTGCCCAGGCTGGAGTGCGGTGGTGCAACCTCGGCTCACTGCAACCTCCACCTCCCTGGTTCAAGTGATTCTTCTCCCTCAGCCTCCTGAGTAGCTGGGACTATAAGCGCACGCCACCACGCCTGGCTAATTTTTTTGTATTTTTGGTAGAGATGGGATTTAACCATGTTGGCCGGGCTGGTCTCGAACTGCTGACCCTGTCATCCACCTGCCTCGGCCTTCCAAAGTGCTGGGATTACAGGCGTGAGCCACTGCACCCAGCCTATTTTATTTATTTATTTATTTTTGAGACAGTGCCTCGCTCCATCACCAGGCTGGAGTGCAGTGGCGCGATGTCAGCTCACTGCAACCTCTGCTTCCCGGGTTCAAGCAATCCTTCTGCCTCAGCCTCTGGAGTAGCTGGGACTACAGGTGCGTGCGGCCACACCCAGCTAATTTTTGTATTTTTAGTAGAGATGGGGTGTCACCACGTTGTCCAGGATGGTCTCCATCTCTTGACCTCGTGATCTGCCCGCCGCAGCCTCCCACAGTGCTGGGATTACAGGCGTGAGCTACCACGCCCAGCCTATTGAGAGTTTTTAACATGAAGGAATGTTGAATTTTTTCAAAGGCTTTTCTGTGTCTTTTGAGATAATCATGTGGTTTTTATCTTTAGTTCTGTTTATGTGATGAACTACGTTTATTGATTTGCGTCTGTTGAACCAGCTTTGCATTTCAGGGATGAAGCCTACGTAATTGTGGTAGATAAGCTTTCTGATGTGCCTTCTGCATTCTGTTTGCCAGTATTTTATTGAGGATTTTTGCATTGATGTTCATCAGGAATATTGGCCTGAAGTTTTATTTTTGTTGTTGTTTCTCTGACAGGTTTTGGTATCAGGATGATGCTGGCCTCATAAACTGAGTTAGGGAGGAGTGCCTCATTTTCAGTTTTTTGGAATAGTTTTAGAAGAAATGATACCAACTCTTCTTTGTACCTCTGGTAGAAATCTGCTGTGAATCCATCTGTCCTGAGCCTTTTTTAGTTGGTAGGCTGTTCATTACTGCCTCAATTTCAGAACTCATTATTGGTCTATTCAGGGATTCAGCTTCTTCCTGGTTCAGTCTTGGGAGGGTGTATGTGTCCAGGAATTTATCCATTTCTTGTAAATTTTCTAATTTATTTGCATAGAAGTATTTATAGTATTCTCTGATGGTTGTTTGTATTTCTATGGGATCGGTGGTGATATCTCCTTTATCATTTTTTAATGTGTCCATGTGATTTTTCTCTTTTTTCTTCATTAGTCTAGTTAGTGTTCTATTTTATTATTTATTTATTTATTTATTTATTTTTGAGATAGAGTCTCGCTCCATCACCCAGGCAGGAGTGCAGTGGCACGATCTCGGCTCACTGCAACCTCTGCCTCCTGGGTTCAAGCAGTTCTCCTGACTCAGTCTTCTGAGTAGCTGGGATTACAGGCATGTGCCACCATGCCTGGCTAATTTTTGCATTTTTAGTAGAGACGGGGTTTCACCATGTTGGCCAGGCTGGTCTTGAACTCTTGACCTCAAGTGATCTGCCCACCTCAGCCTCCCAAAGTGCTGGGATTACGGATATTTTATTAATTTTTTCAAAAAACCAGTGCCTGTATTTGTTTATTTTTTTGAAGGGTTTTTCGTGTCTCTATCTCCTTCAGTTCCATTCTGATCTTGGTTATTTCTTGTCTCCTGCTAGCTTTGGGGTTTGTTTGCTCTTGGTTCTGTAGTTGATTTAGTTGTGTCGTTAGGAGATCTTTCTAGCTTTTGGATATATTTTAAAGATAGTACCTACGGAATTCTTCTATGGATTGGATATAAGGTATGGAGAAAAAGGGAGGGAGGCAAGGATAATGACACTTTTTTTGATTAAGGTAAAATATTTACTAGGAGTATCTTTCACTCAGAGAGTACTAAGAAAGGATCAAGTTGAAAATTTAAGTTTGAAATGCTTATTAAGTATCTTCAATGTTTGATGTGAGAATACTAAATTTCAGTCCAAAGTGATAGTAATGGTTTATACTCCTACCAGTTTTATATGATCCATTTGGGTGAACTCTAGATTTGGGTGCCTCTTGAGCAAGAGATAGCATGTCAAACTGCTGTTCTGTGAAGATTCGTTGACAATCAGTGCACTAAGGACACCTATCATTTAAAAAACAAAAACAAAACAAAACAAAATCCCACTTAATTCTTTTGTGCAAAATCAGTTGTGAAGTAAATTCTGTAAAGTTAGGTTTATTAGGTTTATGTTTTTATACCTTGAGTTTTCTTTAATTGGGATTCACCTGTTTTTGTTTTATTTTTAATTCTAGATGCCGGCTCTGGTATGGAAGAGGTAGAATTAAGCTGGGAAGATTATCTAGAAGAAACAGGGTCCACAGCAGTTCCCTATGGGTCTTTTAAACATGTAAGCAATAACTATATTTGCCTTACTGGTGTTATATCCCTTTATTTCGAATCTCTGTATTATCATTAGAGAATTTAAAGTTATTTTAATTTGTGGTACTTGAAAGAATTTAAGAGCTTTTTCTTTCCTCCTGCCACCCTTAGTAAGAACACTTGCCATATTCTCTTTTTTTTTTTTTTTTTTTTGAGACGGAGTCTCACTTTGTCACCCAGACTGGAGTCCAGTGGCACGATCTTGGCTCACTGCAAGCTCTGCCTCCCAGGTTCATACCATTCTCCTGCCTCAGCCTCCCGAGTAGCTGGGAGTACAGGTGCCCGCCACCACGCCCAGCTAATTTTTTGTATTTTTAGTAGAGACGGGGTTTCATCATTGCCAGGATGGTCTCGATCTCCTGACTGTGTGATCCTCCTGCCTCAGCCTCCCAAAGTGCTGGGATTACAGGCGTGAGCCACCGTGCCTGGTCACACTTGCCATATTCTAAAATCCTTTTTGGTTTTGTATATTTTCTGCCACTCAATGCATGACTTATCTTTTTGACCATTTATGAATATTCCTTTACTTTTGTCAAAAAACCTTGTCATAAATTGAAAAAAATTATTGTACTTTGTTGCATTTACTTTGTTGCATTCATTGAAAGTAATTTCAATAGCATTATTTGCTGTCACTCTTATTGAGCAGAACATAAGTATGACATACATAATTACATGTCATATTAGTGGCCTGTGCAACCCAGTTTTATGCCCTAACAACCCAGTTTAATGCCTTGTCAATGACAACATATTTGCCCTGTGTAATGACTTTAGAATGTAAGAAAGTACCCCAAATTTTGTTCGTAATTTATATCTAGACGTAGATTTTTTTTTGGTGAGGGGGGTGAGGGGTCAGTGTCTCACTCCATCGCCCATCACAGCTCACTGCAGCCTCAGCCCCCTGGGCTCAGGTGACCCTCCCACCTCAGCCTCTTAAGTAACTGGGACTACAGGTGTACACCACCACACCCAGCTAATTTTTAGTTGAGATGGTGTTTCACCATGTTGGCCAGTCTCAAACTCCTGGGCTCAAGCAATCTTCCTGCGTTGGCCTCCCAAAGTGCTGGGATTACAGGCGTGAGCTACTGTGCCCATCCTAGACCTAGTTTTTAACCTCTTTACTCTAATTCCCTCTTAAAACACACAGAATAATTAATTCTAAAACTACTTATTTCATATTTGTCATAGTCTGCTTGGGCTGCCATAACAAAATATCATAGAGTAGGTGGCTTAAACAACTGACATTTATCTTCTCACAGTTGTGGAGACTGAAAGCCTAGGTGTGTAGCTGCTTTCTGGTGAGGGCCCTCTTTCTGGCTTGCAGATAGTTGCCACCTTGCTGTGTCCTCACATGGTAGAAACAGCAAGAGCTCTGTGGTGTCTCTTCTTAAAGGAAGAAGAACCAATTCTGTTGGATCAGGGCTCCATCCTTATGACCTCTAAATGTTTGCACCCTCCCAAAATTTATATGTTGAAACCTAATCCCCATTGTGGTGGTATGAAAAGGTGGGGCCTTGGGGCGGTGATTAGGCCATAAAGGTTTTTTCTCATGAATGGGATTAGCGCCACCATTATAAAGGAGGCTTGAGAGAGCTTGTTTGCTCAACTTCCACCATGTGAAGACAGCAAGAAGGCACCATCTTTGAAGCAGAAGGTGAACCCTCACCAGATCCTGAATCCACTGGGGCCTTGATCTTGGACTTTCCAGCCTCCAGAATTGTGAGCAGTAAATTTCTGTTGTTTATACATTTTCCAGTCTAAGATATTTTGGTGTAGCACCCCAGATGGACTAAGACAACTTTCATAAAGGGCCTATATCCAGTCATACTGGAGCTTAGGGTTCGAACATACAAATTTTGGGGTGAACAGTTTAGCCCATAGCAATGTTCAATAGGGCATACTTCTTTTGTTCTAGGATTTGTGAAGACACTGATGCACAGTCAGTGTTGTCTGCGAATATAAACCATATTATTTTAGCTGCTTTGTCTTTATATGCTTAAGAGTCCCGCCATTCTCCTGCCTCAGCCTCCCGAGTAGCTGGGACTACAGGCACCTGCCATCATGCCCTGCCAATTTTTTGTACTTTTAGTAGAGATGGGGTTTCACCGTGTTAGCCAGGATGGTCTCGATCTCCTGACCTCGTGATCCGCCCGCCTCGGCCTCCCAAAGTGCTGGGATTACAGGCGTGAACCACCGTGCACAGCGAGTCCCACTATTTTTAGTTTTTCACCTGTAAAAACTCAGTCATGTTAGCTGCCCTTTTTGATTATTCTTTGTTCATTTATATCTCCCTTAAAGTGGTGAGAATTACATATTTCAGATAAGGATTTTATTTCATATTGCATTGTTGGGAGCAAGCCCCCCAAAGTCTGGCCATAAACTGGCCCCAAATAAAATCTCTGCAGGACTGTAACATGTCTATAATGGCCCAAGCTGGAAGGTTGTGGGTTTACGGGAATGAGGACAAGGAACACCTGGCCCGCCCAGGGCAGAAAACCGCTTAAAGGCATTCTTTAGACACAAACAAAAGCATGAACAGTCTGTGTCTTTAAGGGCATGCTCCTGCTGCAGTTAAATAGCCCAACGTATTCATTTAATTCAGCCCATCCCTTCGTTTCCCTTAAGGGATACTTTTAGTTAATTTAATATCTATAGAAACAATGCTAATGACTGGTTTGCTGTTAATAAATATGTGGGTAAATCTCTGTTCAGGGCTGTCAGCTCTGAAGGCTGTGAGACCCCTGATTTCCCACTTCACACCTCTGTATTTCTGTGTGTATGTCTTTAATTCCTCTAGCACCGCTGGGTTAGGTTCTCCCCGACCGAGCTGGTCTCGGCAGCATTAATCTTTTGTAATTGTTTTCAATATTCTTTTTTAACATGAAAAGCCTATTTAGTGGTTATGTAATACCTTTGAATTCGTGTTTTTGGTGTTATTCTTATTCTGATAGTATTTACCCAAGCTTATTTATTTGTACTGATATTCAAATGGAGAACAAGTTTTCTTACAAAGATTCTGGTTCTAAAAATGTCATGTTAAAGAAACAGATTTCACCTCTTCCTCTTTGAATGACAAAGCAACCAGGAGAGTAGAAAACAAATGCAAAACTTCTTTATTGTCAAATGTAGGAAATATTTGTAAATCTGAATCATAATGTGTGGTGAAGGGCTGCCAAATACGGTGAAAATCTAGCATAAGTGTGGGAAGATTCTGAGATGGGATGCTTGTGGCTAGTAGATCATAGGCAAAGCTGGTAGAACTCAGATCTCCAAATCAAAGGAGATAGATGTGCAGGCCTATAGCAAGAGTTTTACAGGATCCAATTTGGAACACAGGAAGGAGGAATTAGAGGTCAATCAGATTTGCAGGGAGAAAGGGTCTCAAAGAGTGAAAAAGCCTTGCTTGTGTGCATTCTGGTGGAAGGAAAGGCACGCGTTGTGGGAAAGGCACTAAGTGTTACCTACATGCTCTAGGACAAAAGCTTTAAACTGTTAGGGAAGGATTACAAACTCTTATTAATCCTGCGACAAAGGTACAGACCCATTATACCCTGGGAAGTAGAATAGAAGGGAAAATAAGCCCTCTGTACCTTGGGAGAGGGATAGGAATACATACTGGAGCATTATGGATTCCCTACAGTTGAGGGACAGGTAGGATCACTGAGAAGTTCCCACCCCCTAGACCCAGAGACACAGAGCCTCCAAGACTGTGGCTGAGTCTCACAGAGTACTCTCTCATACCTGTCCCCCACCACCAAGTGAGTGTTGAAAAATGGTGGTCTGTTGTATGGGAGAGGCAAGAGCATGGAGAGAGATGGTCTCTGAGGTGTAGTCACCAACAGAAGACCTAAATCTGAGGGTGGAACAGGAGACATTGAGATAAAAAGAAAAACCCTCTGGCAAATGAGCCTATACCCTAAATCATAGATAATACTAGAGGACTTTGAAGCCTGTGGTGTACTTGTGAATGCACCATAGCAACAATAAAACACAAATCCAGCTTCACTTCTGATTAGATTGACTTAACTTTCTCTCTGAAACTAAAGGCCTAAGAAAAGAAGAAGCATGCCCATTTCCAGGCATAAATACTATTTGCCTCATTCTTGACTATTCTATACATAATGTCTGGCTTCCAACCGAATATTATGGGGCACGTAAAGAAGCCAGAGACAAACAGCAAACTGTCAAAAGACAAAGCAATCAACAGAACCAGACTCATATGACCCAGATGTTGGAATTTTAAATAACTGTGACTAATATGTAAAAAGCTCTAGCAGAATAGGTGGAGAACATGCATGAACAGAAAAGGAATTGCAGCAGAGATGGAAACTGTTAGAAAAAATGAAACAGAAATAATAGAAATGAAAAATGTGATAACAAAGTTGAATACCTTTGGCAGGCTCACCAGTAGATTTGACACAGCTGAGGAAAGGATCCATGAATTTGAAGACAGATCAATAGAAATAGCCCAGATTGAAATACAAAGAGAAAAAAGAGTGGGAATTTAAAAGAGACCAGAGCAACCAACAGTGTGAGATATTACCAAAAAGTGTAATATATTTATAATTGGAATCTCAGAAGGAAAAAGAAGAGCGAGGAGAAGATATTTGATGAGATGGACAATTTTCCAAAGAAAAGAAAGATACTATACCACAGATCCAAGAAACTCAGATAATGCAAACAGAATAATTACTAAACAAATAAAACCTACCCAGACACATCATATTCAGACTACTGAGAACCAAGGAGAAAGAGGAAAATTCTTTAGAGACACTGTGCAACCAAGATAGTTGGGTAAGATTTTTAAGATGTTGAAAGAAAAAAACTTAACCCGGAATTCTATATCTAGCAAAAATTTCATCCAAAAGTGAAGGAGAAATAAAGACTTTTTAAAGGAAAACAAAGTAAGGGAATTCATCACCAGGAGACCTGCACTACAAAAAACAGTAAGGAAACTTCTTAAGACAGAAGGAATTTGCTATAAGACAGAAACTTGAATCTACACAAAGAATTATGGGAGTGGTATAAATGTAGATAGATAAAAAGTTCATTTTTTCTTAATTTCAATATCTCTAAAAGATAACTTTGAAGCAAAACTAGTAGAAATATACCGTGTGTTTATAGCATATGTAACTATAATAACACAAATGATGGGACAGAAGATTGGGAGTAGTATACCATTCTAAGATCTTTACATAACATGTGAAGTGGTAAAATATCATTTGTAAGGAGACTGCAATTAAAGATGCATATTGAAAACCTTTCGGCAACCACTAAATTAAACAAATTATTGTGGTAAAATATACGTAAAATTTGCCATTTTAATCATTTTTAAAAATTAATTATTTATTTTCATAGACAGGGTCTTATAAAAGTAAGACCCTGCCCAGGCTGGAATGTAGTGGTGCAATCATAGCTTACTGTAACCTTGAACTCCTAGGCTCAAGCAATCCTCCCACCCCAGCATCCTGAGCAGATAGGACTACAGGCATGCACCACCATGCCTGGCTAATTTTTCTATTTTTTATAGAGACAGGGTCTCACTGTGCTGCCCAGGCTGGTCTCAAACCCTTGGGGCTCAAGCAGTCCTCCTGCATTGACCTCCCAAAGTGCTGAGATTACAAGTGTGAGCCACCATACCTGGCCTCATTTTAATAATTTTTAAGTGCATAGTTCAGTGGCGTTAAGTACATTTACAATGTTGTACATCCATCAGCAGAACTTCTTTTTTATCATCTCAAATAGAAACTGTGTACACTAAATACTGACTTTCTATTCTGTCCTTCCCTGACACCCCAGTAACCTCTATTCTTCTTTCTGTGTACCTCACGTAAGAATTGTGTAATATTTGTCCTTTTTTGTCTGTCTTATTTAACTTAACACAGTGCTCTTAACATGTTTTCAATTTTCTTTTTAGTGGTTGCCCTTGAGTTTGCAATATACATTTACAACTAATCCAAGTCCTCTTTCAAATAACACTATACAACTTCACAGGTAGTGCAAGTAGCTTATACCAAAGTATTAGCAATTCCTCCCTCATGTCCCTTATAACATTGCTGGCATTCATTAATTTACAAGCTGTAATATTCATAAGCTATGGTCACCAAATACTTTGTCGCTATTATTATTTTGAACAAGCCATTATCTGATAGTTCAATTCAGAATAAGAAAAATTAGACTGGGCACAGTGGCTCATGCCTGTAATCCCAGCACTTTGGGAGGCCACGGTGGGAAGGTTGCTTGAGTCCAGGAGTTTGAGACCAGGCCAATCAATGTAGTGAGACCCTGTCTCTACAAAAAATTTAAAAATTAGCTGGGCATGGTGGCATGTACTTGTAGTCACAGCTACTAGAGAGGCTCAAGTGGGAGGATCGCTTGACTCCTGGAGGCTGAGGTTGCAGTGAGCTATGATTGTGCCACTGCACTCCATCCTGGGTGACAGTAGATTCTGTCTCAAAAAAAAAAAAAAAAAGAAAAAGATTCTATTTTACCTTCTTTTATTTCTTTTCTAATGTGCTTCTTTTCTTTATGTAGATCTGAGTTTCTGACTGATATAATTTTCCTTCTTTGTAAAGAATTGGGCCAAGCATGGTGGCCCACACCTGTAATCCCAGCACTTTGGGAAACTACGGTGGGTAGATCACCTGAGGTCAGAAGTTCGAGACCAGCCTGGCCAACATGATGAAATCCCTTCTCTACTAAAAATACAAAAATTATCCAGTCGTCGTGGCAAGCACCTGTAATCCCAGCTACTCGGGAGGCTGAGGCAGGAGAATCACTTGAACCTGAGAGGCGGAGGTTGCAGTGAGCCAAGATCGTGCCACTGCACTCCAGCCTGGGCAACAAGAGTGAAATGCCATCTCAAAAAAATAATAATAATTTCTTTTAATATTTCTTGCAAGGCAGGTCTACTGGTGACAGAATCCCTTAATTTTTGTTTGCCTGAGAAAATCTTTAGTACTTTTTAAGGATAATTTTGCTTGATACACAGCTCTAAATTAGTGGCTTTTTGCTTTAAATGCCTTAACTATTTCAGTTCTCTCTATCCTTGCTTGCATGGTTTCTGAGGAAGGAAAAAAAAAAAAGACTGTTAGAGAAGGAATGTGTTTCTTTTTTTTTTGGAGAAGGAATTTTAAAATGTAAAAGAAAACCTTTGATTTTTCTTTTCTTCTTCTTTTCTTCTTCTTCTTCTTCTTTTTTTTTTTTTTTTTAGATAAGAGTCTTGCTCTGTTGCCCAGACTGGAGTGCAGTGGTGTGATCCTAGCTCACTGCAGCTTCAGGCTCAAGCAGTCCTCCTGCCTCAGCCTCCAGAGTAGCCGAGACTACAGACACCCACTACCATGCTTGACTAACTTAAAAATATATATATATTTTGGTAGAGATGGGTCTTACTATGTTGCCCAGGCTGGTCTCAAACTCCTTGCCTCAAGGGAACCTCCTGCCTTGGCCTCCCAAAATGCTGGGATTATGCCGTGAGCCACCATGCCTGGCCTAATATTTCTTATTCTTTGTTGAGGGAACATATAACAGTTTATTCAAAATAATGACAGCAGTCAGGTGCGGTGGCTCATGCCTGTAATCTCAGCACTTTGGGAGGCCATGGCGGGCGGATCACCTGAGGTCAGGAGTTCAAGACCAGCCTGGCCAACATGGTGAAACCTTGTCTCTGCAAAAATACAAAAATTACACAGGCATGATGGTGGGTGCCTGTAATTGCAGCTGCTTGGGAGGCTGAGACAGGAGAATTGCTTGAACCTGGGAGGCAGAGGTTGCAGTGAGCCGAGATTGTGCCATTGCATTCCAGCCTGGGCGACAGAGCGAGACTCCATCTCAAAAAAAAAAAAAAGTAATGACAGCAACAATTTATTTGATTATGTATGCTTATGTATAAATATATGCTAAGGCATGCTTACGTATATAAATGGTAGCAATGATACAAGGGAAGAAATAGTGGAATTAGAATTGTTATTATAAGGGTTTTTTTAAATCACAGAGTGGATCTGGATTAGTTTAAATGTATATTGTGAACTCTAGGGCAACTACTAAAAACAGTTAAAAGAAATATGATATGCTAAGAAGGCAAAGTGGAATAATATAAAATGCCTGTTTAAAACCACAGAAAGCAGATAAAGAGTGGAAGACAAAATAGAAACAAAGAACAAGGCAACAAATAGAAAACACTAACATGTATGGTAGATATTAATTCAACTATATCAGTAATCACTTTGAATGTCAGTGGTCTAAATGCACTGTTAAAAAGGTGGAGATTATCAGAGTGGATCAAAAAATATGACCCAACTATATGTTGTCTATAATAAAAGCACTTTAAATATAAAGAGACATATAGGTTAAAAGTAAATGGATGGAGAAAGATACGCCACGCTAACACTAACAAAAAAAGAGAGTAGCTAGCTATATTAATGTCAGACAGAGCTGACTTCAAAGCAAGGAATGTTATTAGGGATAAAGAAGGACATTATGCCTGTAATCCCAGCACTTTGGGAGGCCGAGATGAGTGGATCATTTGAGGTCGGGAGTTCAAGACCAGCCTGACCAACATGGAGAAACCCTGTCTCTACTAAAAATACAAAATTAGCCAGGCGTGGTGGCGCATGCCTGTAATCCCAGCTACTCAGGAAGGCTCAGGCAGAAGAATCGCTTGAATCCAGGAGGCGGAGGTTGCAGTGAGCCGAGATCATCCCACTGCACTCCAGCTTGGGCAACAAGAGCGAAACTCGGTATCAAAAAAAAAAAAGAAGGACATTACATAATAATAAAGGGGTCAGTTCTTCAAGAAGACGTAACAGTCCTTAAAATGTATGCATCTAACAACAGAATGTAAAAATACGCGAGTCAAAACCTGGTAGAACTGCATGGAGAAACAAATGGATTCAATATTATTAGTCAGAAAATTCAACACCCTTCTATCAAAAATGGACAGATCCAGCAGGCAGAAAATTAGTAAGGACATTGTTGAGCTCTGCAGTAGCATAAATCAACTGGATATAATGGACATCTATAGACTACCTCAACAACAGCAGAAGACACATTCTTCTCAAGCTCACATGGAACATTCACAAAGATAGACCACAGCAGGCCCATAAAGCACACCTTAACAAATTAAAAATAATATAAATCATACAGTGTGCTCTCAGACCACAGTGAAATTAAACTAGAAATCAATAACAGAAAGATAGCTGCAAAGTCCCTAGTTACTTAGAGATTAAACAACACACTTGTAAATAACACATAGATAAAGGAAGCAACCTCAGGGGAAACTTTGAAATATTTGGAACTAAATGAAAATACAGTAACATTAGAAACAAAATGTCTAGGATTAAATGTAAAAAAAAATTGCAAGGAGGCTGGGTGCAGTGGCTCACACCTGTAATCCCAGCACTTTGGGAGGCCAAGGTGGGAGAATTGCTTGAGCCAAGGAATGCGAGACCAGCCTGGGCAATATAGTGAGATCTTTTCTACAAAAAAAAAAAAAAATTAAAAATTAGCCAGGCATGGTGGAGCACACCTGTAATCCTAGCTACATCAGAGACTGGGTGGGGGGATCCTTTGAGCCCAGGAGACAGAGGTTACAGTGACCCGAGATTGTGCCGCTGTACTTCAGCCTGGGCGGCAGAATGAGAGACCCTGTCTCCAAAAATAATAATAATAATAATAATAATAATTGTAAGGCAACTCCAATTCGTTATTGATGTAAAATAAAGACCTTTATACATGAAGGGATACACCTTGTTCATGTAATGAGAGAGTCACTATTGTAAAGATACCAGTTTTCCCTAACTAGGTCTGTAGATTTACTGCAAACAAATTAAATTCCAAAAAATACATATATATAAAATTTTAGGTCGAAATTGACAAGCTGATTCTGATTTTTATATGGATATATCATGGATCAAGGATAGCCAGACACACCTAAAGAATAAGACAAAATGAGAAGACTTGCTGTACTAGATATCAAGTTTAATTAAGATAGTATAGTGCTACTCTAAGGAAAAGTAAATCAGAAACAGATCCACTTTTGTAGGGGCACTTGATTTATTACAAAGGTGATGACTTATAGTGGTCGGGAAAAGTGCTGGTTTAATTGTATACACATGTTGAAACAAATAAACCCTTACCCATATTTAACTTCATATTAACTTCATTAATTCCAGGTGTATGTTCTAAATATGATAGCTCCTAGATAATAATGTAGTTTATGATCCTTATGACCTTTAAAGATAGGAAAAGATTTGTTTAAAAATACAGAAAAAGCAGCTGGGTGCGGTGTCTCACGCCTGTAATCCCAGCACTTTGGGAGGCCGAGGCAGGCGGATTGCTTGAGGTCAGGAGTTCGAGACCAGCCTAGACAACATGGTGAAACCCCATCTCTACTAAAAATACAAAACTTAGCCGGGCATGGTGGTGCATGCCTGTAGTCCCAGCTGCTCGGGAGACTGAGGCAGGAGAATCACTTGAGTCCGGGAGGCAGAGGTTGTAGTGAGCTGCACCACTGCACTCCAGCCTGGGCGACAGAAGGAGACGCTGTCTCGAGAAAAAAACAAACAAAAAAATATATATATAGAAAAAGCACTACCTTTTTTAAGGAAAAATATTGATAAATTAGACTACAATAAATTTAAGAACTTCTGTTTATCAAAAGACATCATAGTGAAATGAGAAAAATATTTGCAACACAACTGTCAGAGAACTGATGTCCACAATATAGACTGAATTTAAAAATAGATAAAGAACTTAAGCATTTCCCAAAAGAAGAAATCTAAATGACTAATAAATATAAAGGTTGTCAACTTGATTAATAATCAGATCATACAAATTAAAATTACAATAAGATACGTGACACACCTTCCAAAATGGTTAAAAGTGAAAAAGGGGGCCGGGTGCAGTGGCTCATGCCTGTAATCCCAGCACTTTGGGAGGCCGAGGCGGGTGGATCATGAGGTCAGGCGATCGAGACCATCCTGGCCAACACAGTGAAACCCGGTCTCTACTAAAAATACAAAAAATTAGCCGGGCTTGGTGGCGGGTGCCTGTAGTCCCAGCTACTCAAAGGCTGAGGCAGGAGAATGGTGTGAACCCAGGAGGCGGAGCTTGCAGTGAGCGGAGGTGGCGCCACTGCACTCCAGCCTGGGCAACAGAGTAAGACTTCGTCTCAAAAAAAAGTGAAAAAGACTGAAAATAGAAAAATGTTGGTCAGAATGGGGAGCAAAAGGAGCCAGGCATGGTGACTCACGCCTGTAATCCCAGCACTTTAGGAGGCTAAGGCAGGTGGATCACTTGAGGCCAGGAGTTTGAGCCAGCCTGGCCAATATGGTGAAACCTTGTTGCTACAAAAAATACAAAAATCAACCAGGTGTGGTGGCACGTGCCTGTGGTCCCAGCTACTTGGGAGGCTGAGGCATGAGAATCACTTGAACCTGAAAGGTGGAGTTTGCAGTGAGCCAAGATCACTCCACTGTAGTCCAGCCTGGGTGACAGAGCAAGACTCTGTCTCAAAAAAAAAAAGGAATAGAGCAAAAGGATTTCTCATATGCTATTGGGAAACTAAATTGCTACAACTTCTTTGGAAAACAGTTTGGTTGTTACCTATTTTAGAAATTCATGTATGTATGTACCAAGAGACAAGCAAAAATGTTTATGGTATCATTATTTGTAGCTTCCCAAAACCGTGAACTGCCCAAATACCTAGTAACTAGTAGAAATGGAACGAATAAATTGTGACATATTCATTTAGTGGAATACTACACAGTAGTGAAAAGAAGTAAACTACCGTTAACATGCAAGAGCATGAGTAAATCTCATGGGTAATGTTCGACGAGAGAAGCTCCACTCAAAAAATATTCATATTGCATAATTTCATTAACATAGTGTGGAAACATAGTCAATATAACCATAGTGTTTAGGATAGTGATAGAACAGGTAGTGACTAGCAGGGGAAGACTTTTTACACAGAATGTGGGACTTTCCCTCTCTGGCTGTCTCCAGGATTCCACTTGCATTTTCCAGTGTCTGTGGTTGCCATATTGCATTTATTTGTCATGTCTTCATAGTCTCCTCTGGTATATGACAGTTCCTCGTTCTTTCTTTGTCTTTTATGGACTTGACACTTTTGATGAGCCTATATTGCATGTCAATTATTTGTGGAATATTCCTCAATTTGGATTTTTTTTTTCTCATGATTGGATTGAATTTGTGCAGATTTGGTAATAATGTTGTAGGAATGGTATTGTAGTTATCTTCTATGAAATCAAGGCTACATGATATTGATGCAAACTTTGATTGGTTAGTTACGTGGCATCTGCCAGATTTTTTCACTGTAATGTTGCTGTTTTCCCCTTTGAAGTTAAAAAGAATCTTACTGGGAGAACCTTTGAGATTTTGCAGATATCCTGTTTCTTGTCACAGTATTTTAGAGTCCATCAATAATTCTTGCCTGCAATGTTTATCTTTTTTTCTTTTTCTTTTTTTTTTGAGACGGAGTCTTGCTCTGTTGCCCAGGCTGGATTGCCTGCCATGGCACGATCTCGGCTCACTGCAAGCTCCACCTCCTGGGTTCATGCCATTCTCCTGCCTCTGCCTTCTGAGTAGCTGGGACTACAGGCGCCCGCCACCACGCTTGGCTAATTTTTTTTTGTATTTTTAGTAGAGACGGTTTCACCATGTTAGCCAGGATGGTCTCGATCTCCTGACCTCGTGATCCGCCTGCCTCGGCCTCCCAAAGTGCTGGGATTACAGGTGTGAGCCACCGCGCACGGCTCTTGCAATGTTTATTTCTTTGGCATTTGTCTACTAGTGATTTTCTATTTCCACCTTTTTTTTTCGATATTTATTAACTGGTTTTCTACTCTAACGAAGATCTGTCCCCTCTCCCCTATTTATTTGTATCAGTGTGGACTCATAGATACTTATTTAAATCTATTAGTTATAATGCATTACTCTCACTATTTATTTTATTGCTCAAATTGTCCCAGATGTAGCCAGTGAGATCCTTCTAGTTGTCTTGTATGTTCCTTCAACATACTCCCATAATTTTTTGATCATTTCCTTACTTTCTGGCATCACGAGATATTCCAGGCTCTAATTGTATTTTTCCTATCCCAGAATTGGAATAAGTTTTTTTCCCCAAAGACCTTTTTTTTTTTTTTTTTTTTTTTGGAAGGTGGTATTTAGAAATCAAAATTTGGGCCAGGCACGGTGGTTCATGACTGTAATCTCAGCACTTTAGGAGGCCAAGATGGGCAGATTGCTTGAGGTC
This sequence comes from Hylobates moloch, assembly GCF_009828535.3. Lineage (NCBI taxonomy): Eukaryota > Metazoa > Chordata > Mammalia > Primates > Hylobatidae > Hylobates > Hylobates moloch. The sequence continues at coordinate 76,505,358 of NW_026652283.1, forward strand.
GGGAGTTTGAGACCAGCCTGGGCAACATGGCAAAACCCCGTCTCTACAGAAAATACAAAAATTAGCCAGGCATGGTGGTGCACATCTGTGGTCTCAGCTACTCAGGAGGCTGATGTGGGAGGACTTCAGGTTGCATGAGCCGAGATTGCACCACTGCACTTTAGCGTGGGTGGCAGAGCCAGTCCCTGTCTAAAAAAATAAAAAAGAGGCCGGGCATGGTGGCTCACGCCTGTAATCCCAGCACTTTGGGAGGCTGAGGTGGGTGGATCACCTGAGGTCAGTAGTTCAAGACCAGCCTGGACAACATGGTGAAACCCCATCTCTACTAAAAATACAAAAAATTAGCTGGGTGTGGTGGCGGGCGCCTGTAACCCTAGCTACTCAGGAGGCTGAGGCAAGAAAATCGCTTGTACCCAGGAGGCAGAGGTTGCAGTGAGCCGAGATCGCGCCATTGCACTCCAGCCTGGGTAAACAGAGCGAAACTTTGTCTCAAAAAAATAAAAAAGAAAAGAAAGAAATCAAAATTTGTACACTATATTTGCTTATTGTGACTACATGTCATTATTTGTAGTCTCTCTCAATTCACAGAGTTGGGAAATACATGTGTGTGGTTGTCTCCATCTCTATTCGTTCATTTCTTTATTCATCCATCCATCTGTCTATCTGCCTATCTGTCTGTCTCTATGTGCCTACCAATCAATCATCATGTCCCTGTTCAGATACATCTGATTCCAGTCCAACACCACAGGCTTCCCTTTGCTTATTCGTCACTTTTCCCATGATGAGAAACCTGGCTCTTATTATTCATAGTATATTTATTTAATGTTAGTATAAAGTATTAATAGTTCCAGATTTGCTAACCCAGACCTTTGTGACCATATAATGTTTCATCTAAATTAGAACACTTTTGAGAGGGAAAGGGGGGATGTTATTAATTATTATTTAAGAGTAATTGGTGGAAACATAGACTTTTAGGGAAACTGGGAAGTATGGCTCCCTGTATATGGTACATATTGTACTAATTTATTATCATTACGGTTTATTTTTGTCTTTTCACTTTTCTAGCGTCATACATTTCCTATTGATTGATGCAGAAATCATTCTTGTAAACAATGTGTTGAAAGCTATTAAAATGGTGACTAGTAATTTATATACTTAATAGAAAGCATTTCCTGTAATCATAATAGACTGCTTTGGTGAAAATATTGAGTTCCTTCATTGTCAGATGGAACAGAGCAGCATTGCTATTCGTTTGTTTTATCCGGATTACTTCTGTAAGTTAGAATTGGAATTTCGCAGGCTTTCCTTGAGATGTTATTGTATTTAGTGCTTCAGAATTGTAAGTCGTAAAAAAGAACATTGGTCAAAGAAATACTCATTTAAGATACTTGTCTGGTGCTTAATAACATTTCCCTGTTAAGGTGGACACACGTTTGCAAAATGGATTTGCTCCTGGGATGAAGCTGGAGGTGGCTGTGAGAACAGATCCTGAAACCTACTGGGTTGCCACCATCATCACCACCTGTGAGCAGTTGCTCCTTCTCCGCTATGATGGCTATGGGGAGGATCGGAGAGCAGATTTCTGGTGTGACATCAGGAAGGCTGATCTCTACCCCATTGGGTGGTGTGAGCAGAATAAGAAGACCCTTGAAGCCCCAGAAGGTAATGAAATACTTCCTATCAAGACGTGACGTGATTTTGCTGTAAGAAAATTTGGATTGTCCACAGTCTTGAGGTTTTCAGTCTCTCGAGCATATAGGTTTACCCAGCTTTTCTAGGTTAGCATTTTGAGTAAAAATATTTATAAGGAATAATACACATTTCCCTGTCCTTTAAAATTATTTTCTTTGCTACGTAAAGCCTCAGGTTTTTATGATGCTCATAGGGAACACTAGCTGCTTATCATCCTTTCAGACCGTGAGGTTCTCTGAGTTTGAGATTTGTAGATCTGGTTGTTTTTAAGCCCGTTGGGCCAGACTGATGTTTTGTTGATTTTCTTTTGTTTTTACTGTCCTCTCTCCTCATACCCTCAAGCAATCTGGTAACTAGGAACACTTAAATGAACCAAATCAAGCACCATTCCAGAAGGAGTAAAAACCAAATTAAGCAGAAGAGAGACAATAAAGGCAAAAGAAAAGAGAAGGGTGAGATAAAGGTGGGGAAAGATAAGAAAATACCTGAGTTGTCTGGGCGGGATGGCTCATGCCTGTAATGGCAGCACTTTGGGAGGCTGAGGCGGGTGGATCACCTGAGGTCAGGAGTTCGAGACCAGCCTGGCCAACGTGGCGAAACCCCGTCTCTACTAAAAATACAAAACAATTAGCTGAGTGTGGTGGTTCACAACTATAATTCCAGCTACTCAGGAGGCTGAGGCAGGAGAATCACTTGAACCCAGGAGGCGGAGGTTGTATTGAGCCGAGATTGCGCCACTGCACTCCAGCCTGGGTGACAGAGTGAGATTCTGTCTCAAAAGAAAGAAAATACCTGACTTTTGGTATTTTTCTTTTAACTTCTTACTTTGATGTAATTTCAGATTTACCAAAAAGTTATGAGAATCATATGGAAAATTATTGGAGACTTTTTGCCAAGTTTCTCCAAATGTTGTTAATGTTGACATATATGATGTTTATCTTGTCTCCACTGCTTTACGTATGTTCTTTTAATGAACCACATGAGAGTCAGTTTTAGATATGATGCCCTTTTATTCAAAAATACTGTATGTATTTCTAAAAATAAAGTATTCATGTTACAGTAAAATATGAAAATGAGGAAATTAACTTTGATACAATACTGTTTACAGATAGTACTCAGTTTTTTAAAAGGAACATTGTTTAATAAACATGGTCTTATTTTTATATTTATATCACTTTCTAGTATTTTTGTTTTTATTTTCATTTCTATTTTCTTGAGGCAGGGTCTTGCTGTATCACCCAGGCTGGTCTCCAACTCCTGGGCTCAAGTGATTATCCTGCCTCAGCCTCCCTAATAGCTAGTACCACAGGCATGAGCCATCATGCATCATGCCTGGGCCTTATTCAGTTTTTACCAGCTATTCCAATAACATTTAAAATAATTTCGTTCTATTTTATTTTTTTGAGACAGAGTCTCGCTCTGTCAGCCAGGCTGGAGTGCAGTGGCGTGATCCTAGCTCACTGTGTCCTTGAACTCCCGGGCTCAAGTGATTCTCCCACCTCACCCCTGCCAAGTAGCTGGGTCTACAGGTGTGTGTCACCATACCCAACTAATTTTTAAACTTTTTTTGTAGAGACAGAGTTTTGCTGTGTTGCCCAGGCCAGTCTCAAACTCCTGGCCTTAAGTGTTCTTCCTTCCAAAGTGTTGGGATTACAGGCATGAACCACCACGCCTGGCCCAATAACTTTTTTTTTTTTTTTTTGAAACAGAGTCTCGCTCTGTTGCCCAGGCTGGAGTGCAATGGCGCAATCTCAGCTCACTGCAGCCTCTGCCTCCTGGGTTCAAGCAATTCTCCTCCCTCAGCCTCCCAAGTAGCTAAGATTACAGGCACCCGCCAGCTAATTTTTTGCATTTTAGTAGAGACAGGGTTTTGCCATGTTGGCCAGGCTGGTCTTGAACCCCTGACCTCAGGTGATCTGCCCGCTTCGGCCTCCCAAAGTGCTGGGATTACAGGCATGAGCCACCGTGCCTGGCCAATAACTTTTTTTTAATTAAAGAAAAATCCCAGATCATGTGTTACATTCAGTTGTCATGTCTCATAAGTTTCCTGTAATCTGGAACAGTTCCTCAGGGCTTCGTCTTTCATGACTTTGATATTTTGAAAGTTACAGGCCAGTTTTCCCAATGTTCATTCTATCCTGGTCCCAATAATGTTCATTATGCTGTATTTCTTTTCCTGGTCCAAGATTCCTGTCTAGAATCACATTGCATTTAGTTGTCATGTCTCTCTAGTTTTCTTAACCATTCTTTTTCTTTTTTGAATTGACATTTTTGAAGAACAGGCCAGTCATTCTGTCAGATTTCCCACAATTTGGGTTTATCTGATGCTTCCTTTCATTCAGATTGTTCACTTTTGGTAGGAAAAATGCAAAAGCTGTGCCCTTCCAGTGCATGATATCAGAAGGTACATGCTATTGATTTGTCTTATTATAGGTAAAATTAACTTCCATCACTTGATTAGGTTCGTATATGCCAAGTTTCTTCATTGTAAAGGTATTATTTTTTGCTTTTTAGTTAGTGTCTTGTTGGAAGATACTTGGAGAATATGAAAGTATCCCATTACTCTTCACACTGTAATCCACTATTCTTAGTATCCATTTATAAATTTTATCTGAAACAATTATTTTTTCAATAATTACCAAATGGTGTTTTAAAAATTTTTTTCTACATTTCTTAATTGGCTTTCTACTATACTATAGAAAGAGCTTCCCCCTTTCCTCTATTTATGTATGTATGTGTATATGTAGGTATGTTTATCAGTGTAGACTCATGATTCTGATTTTATTTAATGGGTTATAATCCTTTACTATTTCTTTTGATCCTGAAACTGTCCTAGATTTGGTGAGTGGTTACCCCTTCAAGCGGGCTACTGTATCCTTTAAATATGTCATTATTCTTTAAGCAGTTTCTTATTTTTTGGCTCAAGAAGCATTTTCCTGTTTCAGCCCTGAAATCAGCCATTTCCCCAAGAAGTCTTTTCTTTTAGTGAAGAATGGTATTTGGAAACGAAGATCTGAGTATTCGGGTCCTGGGATGTTTGTGGGCTTCTCCTTTGTGAAGGTTTTTTACCTTGTGAGGAACAATAGAAGAGGGAGCTCTAGAGACACGAAGCCACCTGGCCTCCTGTCTCATCCTAAAGTATGTAGGAAAATGCATCTCATTTAAATGTGAACAACAGAAAAGGATTTCAGTTGAATCTCATACAAGATTATTACAGTGAAAAAAGAGTAGAAACAACCACAGAAGAAGTGAACATTGTGTCAGATAAAAACATTTCAAAATAAGCTAACAAAAAAGTAGTAACAATAATAGAAACAGTGAAAAAAATTATAAATAAAATTTATAAACATTCAGAAATGAAGGGATTAAAAAAGGGAAGATTTGAAAAGAGAAAAAGTAAAACTTAGGCAAGAACTGGAAATAAAAGAATATTGGAAATGAAGACTTAGTTAAAATGAGCACAGGAATGAGTCAGCACCATGGATACTATCTGAAGAAAAACAGATGAAAAAAAGGAAAGAAATTTTAAAATAAAAACCAAACAAAGAAATAAAAAGGACTTGAGAAACACCTTATACAGCTAGGTAAAAATGACTTAACATACCTGCAGTAGAAGTCCTTGAAGAAGAAAACTGAAGCAACGAAACAACAAAATACTATAAACTATGATTTAGGTAAACATTTATTTATTTATTTTTTGAGACAGAGTGTCACTCTTTGTCACCCAGGCTGGAGTACAGTGGCATGATCTCGGCCCACTACAACCTCTGCCTCCCAGGTTCAAGCAGTTCTCCTGCCTCAGCCTCCCGAGTAGCTGGGACTACAGGTACATGCCACCATGCCCAGCTAATTTTTATATTTTTGGTTGAGAGGGGGTTTCACCATGTTGGCCAGGCTGGTCTCAAACTCCTGACCTCAAGTGATCTGCCCGCCTGAGCTTCCTAAAGTGCTGGGATTGCAGGTGTAATCCGGCTACCATGCTGGACCATAATTCAGGTAAACGTTACAGAAATAAAAGAGGCCTTGTAATACATACTGAAAGGGATTACGAAGTATGTAGGAAAATCAAATGAGGGCAGCTACATCAACATTGTTCTAATGAAAGTATTGAACTTGAAAGCAAAAAATAATATCACGGCTATTTAGGAAAAAGACCAAGTTTCTTATAAAGGAAAGAAAACAAGATTTTCGTCAAGAGTTATTAACAATGGTTTATGCCAAAAGACAATGGAATGTAACATATTTAAGAAATTTAATGAAAGAGAAAATATGAGACAGGGATTTTATATCTAGCCAAACTGAACTTCAGATCTAAAGGCTATATGCAAACTGTTATGAACAGGTAAGAACTAAGTAATATTGTTCCCATGAGCCCTTCCTAAGGAGTCCACTAGGGAATGAGCTTCAGCTGAGCAAATTAATGAGGTAACGTTAGCATGAGAAATGGTAGTGAAACATTAAATATATGTATAGCTATAGAACTTAAACTGAATGATGGTTGTAAGGGAGACACTGTGGTATGTAATAGCTGTATGCTCTGAAAATGTAGTTACATTATTACTATAAAAAGTATGGGACAAGAATGGGGAAAACGTGAATAGTTGTATAAGCCCGCTCATTGTCTTAAAAAAAAAAACCAGCTTTATTGCCATGTAATTTAACTATTTAAGTGTTAACTGGGAGTAAAAGGATATTACCTGAAATGAGATGCTGAAGGAGAGAAAACAAAGGGCTTACAGCTAACTTCAGTATTGTTTATAGAAACAACAACAACAAAATAGAAAGTCCAAAAATAGAGAGGACTGAAAGTGTTATGTAAAGGTAATCAGTAGAACAAAAATAAGAACCTTTCTACATGCCGAAAGAGACTTAGAAAGAGAAACTGTATGTGTAAACAGGATAGATCACATAGTAAAAAAAAAAACTACATACACACAAAGTATATAACATTTAACAGTATGAAATTTAGGCCATGCATATTAATAATATCAATAAGTGTTACTGGACGTACTCTTTTATTAGAAGTAAACAAATAAATTCAGATTGCCTCATAAAGCAAAATCCACTCTTGTCCTCTGTATAGGAGACATACCTAAGCAGAGAGGCTACAAAAGAGTAAAAATAAAAGGACAAAGATGTACAGACAACTGCCAGTAGAAAAGAAACCAGCTGTCAGTCTTGATAGCTGACAAAGGATACTTTGTAAGAAAAGCAGCTATAGACAGCAATAAAAAGGAGGAGGGTCTACATACAACCAAGGAGTGGGCTCAGGATATGTTATTGTATGAAAAAAAGAAAAATGTGTACAGACTTGAGGAGGAGGAGAGCTCAAGGATATGATGATACGAATGTGTGTATGTGAACTTATTTTTTTCAAAATAAAAGAATAAATCATTGGCCAGGCACGGTGGCTCACTCCTATAATCCCAGCACTTTGGGAGGCTGAGGCGGGTGGATCACGAGGTTAGGAGATCAAGACCATCCTGGCCAACATGGTGAAACCCCATCTCTACTAAAAATACAAAAATTAGCCGACCGTGGTGGTGTGTGCCTGTAATCCCAGCTACTCGGGAGGCTGAGGTAGAAGAACCACTCGGACCCGGGAGGCGGAGGTTGCAGTGAGCCGAGATTGTGCCACTGCACTCCAGCCTGGGCGACAGAGCAAGACTCTGTCTCAAAAAAAAAAAAAAAAGAATAAATCATTTAGAAAAAAGTTACCTATGGGGAAAGAAGGGAATAGAATGAAGGAGATAGGAATAGAAGCTAAATCTTATGAATGTACCTTATTTTATTTTGTAGATTTGACTTTTGAACCTTGTAAATATTTTATGCAACTAGAAAGCAAAATTAAATGTTTAGAAAGCAATTACTAAAAATCAAAAGCAAAATCAAGGAAACCTAACTGTATATGGAGCTTGTGGGATAACCACGCAAAGAGGAACTATTTCAGTGACTTAAAAACACAATAAAATATGAAAGTACGTCCCCGGTTAGGGATATATACTCTAAGGACAACAATAACAAAAAAAAAACTGCAAAGAAAAAATCTTAACCTATTTTTAGTAATCCTATTGTTGGTGGTAGACTTGATGTTGTTACTTTGAAATAGTTGTTTGTATATGGTAGGCAAAAGCAAATAAAGAATGAAATGTGTGGCCGGGCGTGGTGGCTCACACCTGTAATCCCAGCACTTTGGGAGGCTGAGGCAGGCGGATCACAAGGTCAGATCAAGACCATCCTGGCTAACATGGTGAAACCCCGTCTCTGCTAAAAATACAAACAATTAGCTGAGCATGGTGGCGGGCGCCTGTAGTCCCAGCTACTCGGGAGGCTGAGGCAGGAGAATGGCGTGAACCTGGGACAGAGCGAGACTCTGTCTCAAGAAAAAAAAAAAAAAAAAAAATGAATGAAATGTGTAATTGAGAACTAGGATTTTCAGCATGATAGAAAGGAAATAGAGCTTAGATGGGTGAGTTAAATGAAAGCACTATCTTTTTGAATTTGTATTGGAAGTATTGTGATGTAATTTATCCTGAGAAGAAGAAATGCATTAACTCTAGACACTGAAAAGGCCGAGAAACACTAACCCAGTGACAATGAGCACGCCCAGGTCTCTAAGTACCATTTCCACGGAAATAAACTGGGGCTTCTTGCAGAAGTAGCTGAGTCCTGCTCTAGGTCAGGCAATTTCCTAGATGATCCTGGAACATCTTGTCATACCAAAAAGCAAAAAAGTTAATCACTGGCTCTTTGCTAGTGTCATGCCAAAAGGTCTCAGGAGCCAACCTGAAGAGACTGCCTCTGGTTGAAGATAGAGTGTCAGTAAGCACAACAGCTGTAATGGCTTGAAATGTATTTGTTTTAATGTGTGAGTTCATAGTGAAGTTTTGAAACAAAATCCTCATTAGGCGCTCTTGGAAGATGCCTGCCAATCAACTGTTTATTTTAAAGGGTGGTAAATGTAGAGAAAGAGTAAAGACAATCAAGTATATGTTCAAAGAAAGCCTTCTTTCTGTGAACTCTACCTCAGCGTAATCAAATAGCTGATGAAGAGAAATTTTCTTTATAGAAGTTCTTTGGTTAGTAAATGAAGAAGGAATAATAGAATTAGAATATCACCATTGAGCCCCTAATGAATCAGTGCATCTATGTAGTAACCGTTAAAAGCTGCTAATGTCACAAAAGGAGAGACAGCCAGACCATATGTGCCTCTTCATGCTCTTGATGGAAGGGTATAACTTATTCCACTTGTGAAGTATTCTTTCACCCTCAACCCCCCGAAGTCTAACCTGAATTTGATCAAGCTTCTAGCTCTAAATACTGATTTATGGCAAATACAGGGAGCAGTAGAACAACTGGTCACCACAGGGACGCAACCAATGAAATCAGACTCTAAAAAACTCCATAGAGGACAAAGGCCAGGTCTCAACAAATGTAGAGTAAAAAAAGAGAGAGTATAGGGGCAAGGGAGGGGAGGAAGGAGTAGAAGCCTACTGATGAAAAGAAATCAAGGAGACATTTGCAATGCGTGCATCTCACTTGGGTCCTGATGTAATCAAACAAATTGACAAAACTGTTTATGAGACAATTGGGGAAGTTTGAACATAGACTGGATGTTTGATATTAAGGAATTATTGTTAATTTTTTAAAGGTGTGATGATGTTATTGTGGTTTTGTAAGAAAATATTTTATTTTAGAAATATGTACCAAAATATATATATGGTTGAAATTATATGCTATCCGGAATTGTCTTCTAACTGATCCTTGGTTGGGCATGGGTGGAGTGTGAGGGTATAAGCCAGGCATTGGCAAATTATCTGTAAAGGGCAAGATAGTAAATATTTTAGGCTTTACTAGTCATACAATCTCTGTCAAAGCTGCTAAAACCCTACCTTTGTAGTGTGAAAGCAGCCACAGACAATATGTAAACAAATGGGAATGGCCATGTTCCAGTAAAACTTTATTAACAAAAACAGACAGCAGGCTGGATTAAGCCTCGAGTTGTAGCTTGTAAATCCTGGTTTAGATGAAACAGATTGGCCATGAGGTGACAGTTGTTGACGCCAGGGCACTTAGGATTCATTAGATCATTTTTCTTTTTGTATGTTTGAAAGTTTCCATCATAAAAAATAAAGTAAGGTACCTTCTGGATATTATAGGAACAGGTAGTTGGGACTATATTCTCTTTGTTTTGTATGCAACTCTTAATAAACTAACCAGAAAGTAGCTCCATCTAGAGAAGCATTTTTGGTTTTATTTCGTTTTATCTTTTCAGGCTCTCAAAGAAGCAGTATGTTGAACTGTTAGATCTTAAAATGAGAAATACCTCTAAACCATCTCCACTGGTTTGGTTTGTCTGCATTCTGTTGGCTGGCATTTTGAGTAATCAGTCATTTATTCCCTCATCTAGGCATCAGAGATAAAGTATCTGACTGGGATGAGTTTCTGCGGCAGACCCTGCTAGGAGCATGTAGTCCTCCTGTTCCGCTGCTAGAGGGCGTGAGTATTACTACATGCCACATCAGCGTGGAAAACCCATCTGATCTTTCAAAGAATCTTAAAATCGGTTGCTTATTTACCACTCTGAAGCAAATAAACGTTATTATTAGAGATATAGGCATAGGTATTGGGAAGTTTAAACTTACCCTCAGAGGTTGCAAAGTGGTGGCTTGCTTAGTGCCTAAATAATTTCTGAATTAGTTGCTAACACATAAAAAAATCTAATTTCCCAGATTCTTTTATACAGTTGGAAAATAGGACCTTCTGAGGGCTTTCACTCTGAAACTGAGCAGGGGTCGATTCTGCTTCAGGGTGGACATTTGTAACTCCCACACCAGGTGACTTGGAGACCCCCGACCCACCCTTTTTTTTTTTTTTTTGCTCAGAAGATATTGGACCTATTGTACTTCTGCCTTCTACCTGCTTTTCAACAGTCCTTTTAAATTAGTGTGGCCTTTAAGCTTGTTAGTAATATAGATCTCTTGATTTTGTGAAATGGATTTATTGGTTATTATATTTCTAAGTTATATCTTGTCACTTTCTGTCATACTGGTAAAATTCTTTGTGGCATATGTGAAATGCAATGTATGAAGGTTCCCATCCCTCTACATCCTTGCCAACACTTGTTATCTTTTTTATTATAGCTGACTAAGTGGGTATGAAGTGGCATCTCATTTTGATTTACATTTCTGTAATGGCTGTTGATGTTGAGTATTTTTTTTGTGCTTATGGGCCATTTCTGTATCCTTTTTGGAGACATTTCTTTGCCCATTTTTAAATTGGGTTGTCTTTTTGTTATTGAGTTGAATGTATTATTATACATTCAAAATATACATACATTTCAAAATATTGAAAATATTTTTCCCATTCTGTGGTTTGTCTTTTTATTGTTTGCAGCATAAACATTTTTTATTTTGATGTAATCCAGATTATCTTTTTTTCTTTTGTTCCTTGTGCTTTTGGTATCATATCTAAGAAGGTTTTGCTTAACCCAAGGTCAAGAAGATTTACTCCTGTATTTTCTAAGAGTTTTATGGTTACATTTACTTCTATGATCCATTCACATTCCCTTTTACATTTTGATTGGTGAATACTCTATTTCAAACTGGTTTTTATTTTTTATACTCTGACTCATTTATTTATGCTTAGCCAGGGCCTTATACTTACTAAAAACTCAGTAACATTTTAATGAATGGATGAATTGATAAACGATTCTACTCTTTATTGACCATGACTCTGCCATGCTGACTTTTAGCTCTGAATCTTTTCCTCCACTTGTTCATATGTCCCTTTGCATATCTGGATATGTAAGTGTCACAGAGCAGTTTTTAGTAGGAAAAAAATGTAAGTTGTGTATTAGAAATGGTTAAGTGATAACTTGATAATGAATTTCTTTTCTTTATTGTAGTTTTTAATATACTTCTAGATAGTGAGAGTTAAACTTTTCCTTTCCATCACTGTGATCAAAAGCTTTTACTCTGTTCATTTTAACATTGTTGTGACATCAATAAAAAATCAGAAACAACTGAAATACTATCTGTAGGTAACTGGATAAATTATTGCCCATTTACAATGTAAAATATCATAAAATACTATAAAACGTGAGGAAGAGTTATATGTGCTATCGTAGAAAGATACCTATGATGTACTAAGTGAAGAACAAATTAAGAAACAGTATACAGTGTTTCCATTTTTCAAAAAATAGGAACAGACAGACTGGCAGAGGTGGATACTGACTTGTATGGAGAAAAAGAGTGTATGCCAAAGTGTTTCTTGTGGTTCTTTCTTTGAGGTGGGATTATAGGTGACTTTGACTTTTATTTTTTTTCTTTAATGATGATGATGGTATTTTGATATTTGCTTTTTTTAATTTTTTAACTTTTTATAAAGACAGAATCTTGCTCTGTTGCCTAGGCTAGAGTACAGTGGCATTGATCTTGGCTCATCATAACCTCCGCCTCCTGGGTTCAAGTGATTCTCCTGCCTCATCCTCCCAAGTAGCTGGGACTACAGGTGCCTGCCACTGTGCCCGGCTAATTTTTGTATTTTTAGTAGAGACGGGGTTTCACCATGTTGGCCAGGCTGGTCTCGAACTCCTGACCTCAAGTGATCTGCCCACCTCAGCTTCTCAAAGTGCTAGGATTACAGGTGTGAGCCACCATGCCTGGCCCATATTTGTTTTATAATAGATAAGGAATGATGATATTTTAAAAATTCTTACTAAATGAAACTACATAACATAGTCCTAGAGATAGAGATGTGTTAGAGTAATTTTACTGCATTATAGATATTCTTTAAGATAAACATTTTCATATCTCCTAGAAATAATACTGTAAGAGGCTTGTATGATGATAGACAGTTTAGTGTCAGTGGCTTTTGAATAGGTAAAAAATACGAAGGCTGGTTTGAGATCATTTAGAAGTTGGCCTTTCAAAAATATTATATTAATTTCTCTTACTGGATTGTTTTACTTTTTAATCCTACAGCTCCGTAATGGGAGGAATCCTTTAGATCTCATTGCTCCAGGATCCAGACTAGAATGTCAAGCTTTCCAGGACTCTTTAAGCACTTGGATTGTTACGGTAGTAGAAAACATTGGAGGAAGGCTGAAGCTACGTTATGAAGGACTTGAAAGTTCTGACAATTATGAACATTGGTTATATTACTTGGATCCATTTCTTCATCACGTTGGTTGGGCTGCTCAACAGGGATATGAGCTTCAGCCCCCTTCAGGTGAAGAGTAATAGGATATTTTTCTACTGTGACATTAACATGCTATGTTATTAATATCTATGAGGCTGAAAAAAATATATTCTGCATATTATGAAAACCTTTGTTCTCATAATAGAGCTATTAAAAAACAGTTTATATGGAGTTGTTAAATTAAGTGCCTATTTTTCTTTTTTGTTGTTGTTGTTCTGCTTTTGGTTTTTGTTTTGCTTTGTTTTGTTTTTTGAGACAGAGTCTTGCTCTGTTACCCAGGCTGAAGTGCAGTGTCATGATCTCGGCTCACTGCAACCTCCGCCTCCCGGGTTCAAGCGATTCTTGTGCCTCAGCCTCCCCAGTAGCTAGGATTACAGGCACACGCCACCACACCCGGCTAATTTTTGTAGTTTTAGTAGAGATGGGGTTTCACCATGTTGGCCAGTCTGGTCTGGAACTCTTGACCTCAAGTGATCTGCCCACCTCAGCCTCCCATAATGCTGGGATTACAGGTGTGAGACACCGTACCTGGCCAAGTGCCTATTTTTCTTTTCTTTTTATTGCTTTTGTAATTTTCCACACATATTAATATACCTCATAGATTACTGTGCCAACCCATACTGACCCTTGACCAAGATAAAATAAAGAAAAAATTATCTAGGGAGCATTTAGCTAGGTATATAGAAAATTTGGTCACAGCAAATTGTTAATTAAAAGAAATACCAATAATATTGGTATTTTTAGAGTTGCTGTTTAAATCAATTTGCATTTATTATTATGTGCCCCAATTTGGATGTCGTATTACAATTTTATGGATTACAACAATCCTTATGATCTTACTGTAGGTATTTTCATAAAGCCAAGCCATCCAGGCTCTGCATAGAGCAAAGTACTGAAGTTAAGGTGCAAGTTCTTTGAGTGTAGAGGGATATAAGTGGGCTTGAACCCTTTTCTAGTTCCAGTGGAAAGTGACTTGTTTTTGTTTATGTGAATGCTTTCAGGACAGTAAAAAGTATAAGTTTCTCATCATCTAAAGCATGTTGTCATGTTTTATTAAAGCCATCAGACATCTAAAAAATGAAGCTGAGTGGCAAGAGATTTTGGCCAAAGTGAAAGAGGAAGAGGAAGAGCCATTACCATCTTACTTATTTAAGGTAAAAACAAAACGTGATAGATCGGTATTGCTTCCCTTACAGTAGAGTAAAGAAACGCGGGAGGTGAAAGTGTAAAGTAGCCCCTGCAGTCGGTAAGAATGCCGTGGTCTCTGAAGGAGGAGGGTATGTTAAGACTGGACTGATGATTATCCTTGTTTTCTTCTAACAGTTGTCTAGATTTTCTCCCCAAGTTCTCCTAAAGTAGTTTGAACCTTTTCTTTTCTACCCTTAACTACATAGCCCTAACTGATAAAATAAATTTGTTTCTTCCTCCAGATATTCCTTGTCTTTGAATGTAGAGAGTAGAAGCACTTTCTGTGTTTTTGTTTTTTCCTGGATAGTTTTTTCCAGAGTAGAAAATTATATTGGCTAGTTTTGCACATTTAAAAAAAAAAGAAGAAAACTATAGGATTTACCAGAGCTGGACATTTCTATTAATCACAGTAGGATTCAGCTACATGTGAGTGTAAAATTGATACAGATACTATGTTTTCATCCCCTTTTGGTGTCTGCATTTCAGGACAAACAAGTTATTGGCATTCATACATTCTCTGTAAACATGAAATTGGAAGCTGTAGACCCCTGGTCTCCTTTTGGGATCTCTCCTGCTACAGTTGTTAAGGTAAAATGGGGATAACTCTCTTGGTAAGAATCCCTGTCAAGGTGACGGGTTTAGGAAATGGGTAATGTTTTGATCTTTAAGCTCTATTGATCCAACCCATTTTTCCTTCTAAGCCGTGCAGCTAGAATTACTTCTGTGCACGTTTTGTATTTGTCCAGTTTGCTGCGGCCCATTCCTCCTTCAGAGCTTGGTAGCCCTAGCCAAAGCAGTCTTGGGCCTGGGCAGTAGACTAGTAGGGGATGCATTCTTTGGGGCAGGCCTAGCTGTATATAAGTAAAGGAGATTTAATTCCTTTAGGAGGCCAGGGTATCTGTAAAGTTGGAGGCAAGCAGTCTCATCACCGTCTAACCAGATGCAGAGCTCGTTGGAATGAGGAGATGAATGGGGATCAGGCAGTTAGTGTTAAAAGTTCTGGCAGTGGACTGGCTCCAGCTGTGTATTCCAGATTCAGATTTAATCTTTTGGAATACTGACAAAACTAAGAAGTAAGGTTATCAAGGCCCTGCTCAGTCACTACAACTGAGGCATTGGCGAGAGAATTTCAGTTTCCAACTAGAGCAGAAGCACATTTACTGAAAATAGAAGCCAAAGTTGAATGTGACTAGAGGAATAGTTGCTTAGGTGCTAAATCATCTGACCTATTGAGATTTAAGTTTTCTCTGTCTTGGAAGAAGATTATTCTCAAAGCAAAGAGGGATTCTGAGCCTGCAAGTGGGGCCAGAACGCCCTACCTAGAGTCTGAAGGGAGGGCTAGTGGGAAGCCAGAGGAGGTTCATAAAGTTATCTCTTTGGCCGGGCACGGTGGCTTACGCCTGTCATCCTAGCACTTTGGGATGCCAGGGCGGGCAGATCACCTGAGGTCAGGAGTTCAAGACCAGCCTGACCAATATGGAGAAACCCCGTCTCTACTAAAAATACAAAATTAGCCGGACGTGGTGGCACATGCCTGTAATCCCATCTGCTCGGGAGGCTGAGGCGGGAAAATTGCTTGAACCTGGGAGGCGGAGGTTGCGGTGAGCCAAACTACATGGCTTTGGATCCAGGTTTTGCTTCTTCTTCGTTTTGTAACCTAGGGCAAGTTATTTAACCTCTGTTTGAACTCATTCTCCTTATCTGCGAAATGGAGTTGATAATGGTACTTGGGCTGGGTGTGGTGGCTCATGCATGTAATCCCAGCACTTTGGGAGGCTGAGGCAGGAGGATCGCTTGAGCCCAGGAGTTTGAGACAAGCCTGGTCAATATAGCAAGACCACGTCTCTACAAAAATTTAAAAAATTAGCTGGGCATGGTGGTGCATGCCTGTTGTCCCAGCTACTCAAGGGACTGAAGTGGGAGGATCAACTGAGCCCAGGAAGTCAAGACTGCAGTGCTTCGGTGAGCCACGTTCATGCAACTGCACTCCAGCCTGGGTAACAGAGCAAGACCCTGTCTCCAAAAAAAAACAAAAAACAAACTATGTGTGTATATATATATATATATATATATACACACACACACACACACACACACTCACATATATATACGTATATACATATATACATATATATATATAATGGTACTTACCTCATTAGATTGTTAAGAAGATTAAAACTGAATTGATACATGAAAAGCATTTAATTAAAACAGTAATTATATGTATTATATAACACAGAGCTAACATTTAGTGTTTAGTATTATTAATACCCACATGACTATGAACTTTTGTAATATGTTTGGCTGTGTCAAGGAAAAAGCACATATATATGTGTGCATTTGTCTATTTCATCTATTAATTGCATGTATAGGTTTTTGATGAGAAGTACTTTCTGGTGGAAATGGATGACTTGCGTCCTGAGAACCACGCACGGCGATCCTTTGTGTGCCACGCCGACAGTCCTGGCATCTTCCCTGTGCAGTGGAGTCTGAAGAATGGCCTACACATCAGCCCCCCTCCAGGTGCACATTCACTCTCTTCTGATGTTGTCACTTGAGAGCTTCTCCTTGAAATGAGACATATCAGATGGCATTGCTTAAATCTTTTGTCCCTCTCCTCTTGCCCTAGCCTGTTCCTAACATTTTTTGGGGCCTGAGAAAAGTATAAGGAAAGGTCTAGATTCCATATATTTACATATTTGAAAGTTATAAATCGAGCTAAAAAACTGTTAAAGAGAGTGTGTTCTATCCTCTGATATCTATGCCCTCATAACCCCCTGGAAAGCCAGGTTCCAACCTGGATTCTGTGCTGGCTCCTTAGTCCCTTTTATGTCTGTTAGGGGTGGCAGAGGGGTGGGCTTGGATGCACAGTGAGCATTGGGGGCTGACTTGTGAGAAGAGGCCATAGAGCCAGAGTTAGAAGGTAGATTACTGATTATCTTTAGGTGTCTGAGCCTTGTCATGGAGGGGACTTTCTAGAGAGAAGTTTATGGTGAAGAGTAGAACTCAGGCAGTAGGTAGGAAAATAAAAGCTCATTTTCCTGATATTTGCAACTTTGCCAAATATAGTCTTTGATCCTTTAATCAAGGCCCTTAATTAATGGGTTAGTTGAGCTTGACTGAAATTTTTAATATTTTTCAACTTAGAGAATCTAGAACATGTCAGATGTTTATCTGAATTTTTAATATTAGCAAATCAGATTATTTGATTGGCAGTCTGTATATGTTATCAGTAGGTTTTCAGTAAAGCATAGCATCACTTTTCTAAACGGTGACTGCTGGAACACTGGGCTGGAAGTACTCTTTCTTGTTAACAAGGGTCATAAACTCAGAACCTTTGTCTTCCATTCAGCTTTTATTCATTCAACAAACATTTGTGTAATGTTTGCTATAAGCCAGGCATTGAGCTTATCCCTGGGGAGAGTGACAAGCTCAATGAGTACAACCCAGTCCCTTCAAGGGGCAAATAGGGGGAAATATTAACAGAACTTCCTAGTTTCTCCTCCATCAGTGAACACAGCAGATGAATGCCTGGTTGGAGGGTGTGGTGTGGAACAGCCATAGAAGGAAGTTCTTGCTTTGCAGGCACGCTCTAGACATCCCAAGTTCTTTATTCTGCTTGCCACCTCTATGTGAAAAGGAAGAAACAATTGTTAAAAATACTGAAGCTTTCAGTGTTGTTATAGACAAATCAACTGTGTCTTTGTAAATAGAGGGAAGGTAGTAGATTACATAACTGAAAATGGCAGAAAATGTACTGTCAGGCATTGAGGTGGGGGCAAAGGGAGAACATGGTGCCAGTCTTAGGTAGGCAGGGACTGTTGGGCTGTCAGAGGGCATAGACTTGAGTAGCCTATTTTTTTGCCTGTGAGACATTAAGCTCTCTGGAGGCTGAGAGCAACTCAGACACAGTAGGCAGTTGGGCCTCGCTCAGCTCTTTGCATGTAGGTGGTGCTGAGTCAGCAGCAGTTTGGACATGCTTCCATCAAGAACCTTAGTAGACTTAAGTGGGGTGCTAAGCTTGTTTTTTCTGAAATAAATACATGATTTAGATTATAAAAGCATTGATATTCTGTAATATATGAATCTGAAAATGACAAGAGGATTTGGATCAGTGATATCTGAGACACATTTCAGGAGATAGCTTTAACAAAGAAAAAAAGTCTTCGTCTTTGCAGATTAACTAATACTATTTGCTGTCTCTTTTCCTTAAGAGCCTGAGTCCCTTTAGAATTGACAATAAGAATGGATTTATATATACAAATCAAATTCAGTCATAACTGTCTTAAATTCTTTTGGTAAATTGCCAGCAACTAATCATATAAAATAGTGCTCAAAATAAATGCCTAGTTTGAAATTTGAAAGTTTACAAATTTATCCAAAGAGTCTCATTGTCTTATTACAGTTTGACCACAGTTGCTCTATTTTATAAAATTAACAGTGCTCTAGATTTATAGAATGCTTTTCGCCACTCTAAAATGATCAAAGTTGTCAGACTAGCAGCACTGGAAGTTGTGAGTGGACCCTTGGTGAGTGGTGAAGCCAGGCAAGCTTGTGCAGTTTGGTAGTGTGACTCACTGTTCATTTGTCCCCACCTAGGCTACCCAAGCCAGGACTTTGACTGGGCTGACTACCTCAAACAGTGTGGTGCTGAAGCTGCTCCCCAGAGGTGCTTCCCTCCGGTGAGGACCCCCCATGGCCTCATGGCCACTACGCAGGGCTGTGGGGACTGCTGTGCTTCCCTTGCTTTCCATGTTATTACTCTGAAGATAGTCATCTCACTCAATCCAGATGAGCACAGTGGTGATTGTAATCACATGGTCTAAAGGAAAATATATTTACTGCAGAAGTGAATCAGTTAGTTTGCTAATTAAGTTAGTTTTATAAGTTTATTGGTTTTATTTTTTCTTAGCTGAAATCATGTGAATTTGAAATTTTATGATTATTTTTCATGATTCAATAATAGGAAAAACTGTTGAAATATTAAGTGGAGAAAAATTGTTAAGCTTATTTAAATTCTTCTATCCAAATAATAACATGCATCTGGTTTAAAGAGCCATGTAGCAGTAAAAGGCTTAGAAGGTAAAATAGCAGTCCCTGCCCTACCCCTTTTCACAGTCTCCCTTCCCAGAAATAACTACTTCCTGTTCTTCTCACTGTAATTCTAGTATTTGTATTTCTTCATTTTCAAAATAAAAAGCTTCTATCTTTTGAGTCATTTATTTTAGACATGTCACTTGGTTCTAATTTAAAAACTTTGACTTTATTAAAACAAATTAAATTCATCCTGTCTTACGGTGCTGAGTCTCTTGGTTCTAAATTATGATAAATGAGCATTTAATTATTTTTTATTACCTTTCCTCTCTGCCTTACCACGTTCTTCTTCCTTTAGAGTTATGTTACAATTTTTGGTTAAATACAAAATGAGTTTTTACATTATGATATGCACTCAGATATTACAGCTGAGCACTGCAGTTTCGTTTTGTTTTGTTTTGAGACAGAATCTTGCTCTGTCACCCAGGCTGGAGTGCAGTGGCACAATCTCAGCTCACTATAGCCTCTGCCTCCCAGGTTCAAGAGATTCTCCTGCCTCATCCTCCCAAGTAGCTGGGATTACAGGCGCCCACCAGCACACCCGCTTAATTTTCATTTTTATAGTAGAGACGAGGTTTCACCATGTTGGCCAGGCTGGTCTCGAACTCCTGACCTCAAGTGATCTGCCCACCTCAGCCTCCCAAAGTGCTGGGATTACAGGTATGAGCCACTGCACCTGGCACTGCAGTATTTTATGATTGTTTCTTTTTAAGAATTTTTATCCTCAATAATAATTGCCTTGTTTTGTTTTTTTTTTTTTTTTTGAGACAGAGTCTCGCTCTGTCACCCAGGCTGGAGTGCAGTGGCGCAATCTCGGCTCACTGCAAGCTCCGCCCCCTGGGTTCATGCCATTCTCCTGCCTCAGCCTCTCCGAGTAGCTGGGACTACAGGCGCCCGCCACCACGCCTGGCTAATTTTTTGTATTTTTAGTAGAGACGGGGTTTCACCGTGGTCTCGATCTCCTGACCTCGTGATCCGCCCACCTTGGCCTCCCAAAGTGCTGGGATTACAAGCGTGAGCCACCTTGTTTTTAATTTACTTAATTTTATCTATTGCTGCTGCTTTCCACACCTCCCAGTAGTCTCTCATTACCAAAAGCAGTCACATCAAGAAATCTGTCATTCCTAACACTTTTGTTAAGGAGACATCCCTCTTAGCAACCTCCACTCTCTGTCTGGATGGGTTGCTCTTTAGGTTTGCCATGTAGTTTTTGTGGGTTTTGTTGTTGTTGTTGTTGTTGTTGTTGTTGTTTGTTTGTTTTGACAGGATCTTGCTCTTGTCACCCAGGCTGGAGTGTAGTGGTGCGATCTCAGCTCACTGCAACCTCCACCTCCTGGGTTCAATCGATTCTCCTGCCTCGCCCTCCTGAGTAGCTGGGATTATAGGTGCCCGCCACCATGCCTGGCTAATTTTTGTATTTTTAGTAGAGACTGGGTTTCACCATGTTGGCCAGGCTGGTTTCGAACTCCTGACCTCAGGTGATCCACCCGCCTCGGCCTCCCATAGTGCTGGGATTACAAGTGTGAGCCACTGTGCCAGCCTTGCCGTGTAGTTTTAATTATGGAAATACCCTTGTCACCCAGGGAATTGCGCACTCCCCTTTTGTATGATTTGGGGTCCCTTGTTTTGTAGAGATCTCATGGCCTCCTCTTTCTTGGTTTGCTTCCTTGTTTTGATGAATTCCCATCTCTTAGTAGCTTCCTGTAACAGGGTGCAAGGGAAGTAAATTTTTGTTGACACTGTATATTTGAAAATGTCTTCACTCTACTGACTTGCTTCATAGTTTGGCTCAATGTGGAAGTTATTTTACTTGAGAATTCAGAAAACATTGCTCAGTTGTTTTCTAACTTCTAGTGTTACTGTCAAGAAGTTAAAAGCTATAAAGCTATTTTTATTTTTGTTCTTTTGTAGATGACTCGCTTTTTCCCCGACCCTTTCTGGAAGGTAGAGAACCCCTTTTCACAGTGACGAACCTTGATGCGAGCCTGTTTTCATCCGCTGTGCTGGGTTCTCAGTGGGCACTTTCTCTCTGGACCTTCATTCCTTTCTGTGTTGGGAAATTTTTTTTAAATCACTTCTTTGATTTCCTTCCTTCCATTTTGTCTCTTTTCTCTTTCTGGAAGTTCTTTTATTTGGTTGTGGCCCTCTGGATCAAACCTCTGCTTTTTTAATCTTTTTATCCTGTTTTATGTTTCTTAGTTGTTTTGCTTTGTTTTCTGGAAGATTTCCTAAACTTTGTCTTTCAGCCTTCCTTTTGAATTTTTAATTTTTGACATCATGTTTTCTATTTTCTGGAACTCTGAGTAGTTCTTTCTTTCTTTTTTTTTTTTTTTTTTGATGGAGCTTTGCTCTTGTTGCTCAGGCTGGAGTGCAATGGCACGATCCCGGCTCACTGCAACCTCCACCTCCTGGGTTTGAGAGATTCTCCTGCCTCGGCCTCCCTAGTAGCTGGGATTATAGGTGCCCGCCACCACACCCAGCTAATTTTTTGTATTTTTAGTAGGGACGGGGTTTCACTATGTTGGCCAGGCTTCTGTCGAATTCCTGACCTCAGGCGATCCACCCGCCTCAGCCTCCCAAAGTGCTGAGATTACAGGTACTTCTTTATTTTTAATATCATACTATTCTTGCTCTAAGGATGCAATAGTTTTTCTTATCTCTCAGAGGCTGTTAATTAATCCACCACCCCCCACACACACCTTTTGGGAAGTTTTCTTCTTGCATAATCACTGCTTTTTCCAAGTTGCTTGTCTGTTTTGGTCTCTAACTTTCATCTTCTTAGGTGTCTGGTAATTCTTGGTTGTTGCTATATTTAAGAATGGGTGACTAAAAGGAAGAGCTGATTGAAAGCTCTGAGCAGGTAGATGGAGCTTGTCAACCTTGAACTTTCCTATAGGGTGGAATCTGATTGGTCATTTGTTGGGGAAACCTGAATCCATATCATTATGTGTTTCTTCCTGGGCTTATTATATCACCATAAGAAGTGTCTTCTAGTCCCCTGCCTGGTGGGTAGAGGCGGAGGGCTGGGCCTCTCAGCAGTCCATAGGCTAACCGCTGTTTTGGTCACGGCATACATGCCTCAGCAGTTCCTTGTGTCCTCTTGCCTAGGCATCTTCTCTTTTACCCTGTCCAGAGGATAAATCTCACCTTCTGCAGGGGAGAGGAAGGAATGGTTTCCCTAATGCATAGAGTCGAGAAGCCAATGGCATAACCTAAATGTTTCTTAAATGTTTTCAACAAATCCTCCTTGTTTTGACTATGTCTCCTCTACCTCCAGTTGCCTAGTACCTGGCAGTTCTTCCAGTTCTTAGCTTTCTTTACTGCCAGCTTAGAGTCGCCTTTAACTTAGTTTATAGACCCTGTTCTAAATTTTAGCTTATAAAATGTTGTTTCCTTTCCTGTTATATCCATCTTAAGATAGATGTTAAGTTTTTGTCTTCAAAACAGAAGCAAACCAAAAACAACTTTAGTTTTTAAGTTAGATGTCAGAAGAGAGAACACTCAAATGCAGATGTTCAGTTGTCCATTTTGACACGGATGCTGGATATTTTTCTGTTTTAAATGACCCTTTACCACTGTTGATAAACATTCTTTATCCTGACTGCCTCTTATGATACACATACAAGTATGAACCAGGCAGTTTGTGGTATGATAGGGTGCTTTATGTGAGGGGAAGTGAGTCAAGTGTTGATAGTCACTTGGTTCAGGACACAGAACCTTAGAGACTTTATTTCATTGATACCTTGTAATAGCACAGCCAGATGGGAGTTCTTAACCTCATCTGACAGGTGAAGAAACTGAGGCAAAAAGAGGTTATACAGCTTGAGCAAGGTCATACAGGTAGCAATAATGCAGGAATATGTGACATCAAAGAGTGTACTTCCTGTATACTTCTATAACACCAGGAAAGGCAGACATTTTCCTTTTGCTTCATTAAAAAGCAAAACAATGCAAAATGAATGTTATCTTTAAACCTAGGGATTAAGTACTACTTGAAAAAGGTTTTCTGGCTGAGCACGAGTTAATACTGTGTTAATCCAGTAAATGGATTTGATTGATTCATTTTCTAGTTAATTTCTGAACATGAATTTAAGGAGAACATGAAGCTCGAGGCGGTGAACCCCATTCTCCCTGAAGAAGTGTGTGTTGCTACCATCACTGCAGTGAGAGGCTCCTACCTGTGGCTCCAGCTGGAGGGTGAGTGCCAGCACTCCAGAAGCCTTCCTGTGGCCACTCTCCTTTGAGCTTCCTGTTTACTCCTGTAATGTTGCCTGTTAAACTTAATGGATTAGTTAAATAGGGATCTTGTTCAGAGACTTTTGTAATGCAAGACTCTAAGTGAAATATTTATTTTCCTGTCCTTGGCTTTCAAATTCCAAATTTTAAGAAATGAATATGAATAAAAATTCATTACTACAGAGTCCCCTGTTTTCTGGAAGGGGAGAACATAAGTCAAATAGCATATATTTTGATGTGACCGAGTTATATGAGCATGGACATTAACACCTAGCTTATTGAAGAGATAATATTTTGGTTGCTGCAGCCCAATAGAACCAAAAAGTATACAGAGTAGAAATGGTAAACTGTGCTAAAAGTAATATTCAATAATTGGACAGGTTTGTGGATGCAAGGCACTGCGTGAGTATTCAGTGCTACGGTTACCATATATGCCCTGAGCTGCATTTTTATCCTGCTGCCAAATAGTCAGACTTTGAGAAGGTACCTACTGTTTCTGATTTGTAGAATTGGCATTTAATGTGGATGTCAAGGATAATATCGAATGTAGACTTTTATGCAATCCTTGTTCAGCAGCTTGCCAAATCACTTCTTGATTTGAATTCACTGTTCTTCTTTTCTGGCTTATTCCTGAAGTATCAGAACTGATGTTCTCATTGAGTAGAATTGTCACCTTTGCCATTTGGTTTCCATTTGTCTGAAATGACTGATATTTATTAACCATCTGAATGATACCAGTGGTAGTTCCAGTTTCTTATTTGCTGTTCCCTAGCTTAAGTGTCACCCTGTATATTCTCTACCCATTTTGGTCCTGATACAGTTTTACATGGAGGACAGTTTTTTTTCATAATGTTTATCATACATGAAAATGTATGACTTCTGTGTCAAGAGACTTCTGTCTGCATTATTATAAGAGTAGAACATTATCTAGAAAATAGTTTATGAAGAAGGTTATTTAATGGTCTAAAAAAAGTTGTTTTTTTTTTTTTTTTAATCTAAACAGGTTCTAAGAAGCCTATACCTGAATGTATTGTAAGTGTGGAATCCATGGATATATTTCCTTTGGGCTGGTGTGAAACCAACGGCCACCCCCTCAGCACTCCTCGCCGAGCACGAGGTATCTATTTCTGGGTTAGAGGATTGATTGTTAAATAATCTTCTGTGTGGCTGCTGCCAATTAAAACTAATCTGGACATTTCAGAGAAAAAAAAAATGACATTCTGGTTATCTGTTCCTGCATAGGAAATTATTTATTGTAACAAATATTTAATATCTTACAGTTTCTGTGGGTCAGGAATTTGGGTGCAACTTAGGTGAGTCGTCTGGATCTGAGTCTCTCACAGGCTGTGCTCAAAGTGTCAGCCAGGGCTCCAGTCATCTCAGGGCTCAACGTGGGGAGGATCTGCTCCCAGCTTTACGCAGATGATTATTGGCAAGTGTCTTAGTGCATTCTAGCTGCCGTAACCAAATACCATACACTGGGAAGTTTATAAATAACAGAAATTTATTTCTCACAGTTCTGGAGACTGGGAAGCCCAAGATCCAGGCATTGGCAGATTCAGTGTCTGGTGAGGGCGCGTTTCCTGGTCCATAGTTGGCACCTTCTCGTTGTGTCCTCACATGGTAGAAGGGACTACTAGCTCTGTGGGTCTCTTTTTTAAGAGTACTAATCTGCATCATGAAGGTTCTGCCCTTGTGACCTAATCACCTTCTAAAGGCCCCATCTTCTCATACCAGCACATTGGTGGATAAGTTTCAATGTGAATTTTGGAGAGTACGAACATTCAGACCATAGCAGCAAGAATGCATCTTCTTGTGGGCTGTTGGACTGAGGGTCTGAGCTCCTTGCTGGGTGTTGGCTGGAGCCTTCCTTTAGTTCGTTGCCATGTGGGCCTCTCCTTAAGGCAGTTCACAACATGACAACTGGCTTCTATCAGAGTGAGGAAGCAAGAGAGCAAGAGAGGTTGAGGAAGATGGAAGCCAGAGTCTTTCTGCAACCTAACCTCGAAAGTGGCTACCCACTTTCCCCCTTTTTAAACAGCTTTATGGTGTTACAATTGACATACCAACTATCACCATAGTCAGATTGAGAACATTTTCATCATTTCAGAAAGAAACCCTGTACTAATTAGCAATCAACCCCCACCCCAGCATCCACGAATCTACTTTCTGTCTCCATAGGTTTGCCTATTCTAGACATTTCACATAAATGGGATCATGGTCTTGTGTGACTGGCTTCTTTCACTTAGTGTACTGCTCTCAGAGTTCATCCATGTTGTAGTGTGTGTCCGTTCTTTATTCCTTTATATAGCTGAATAATATTCCATGCTATAAATCTAACACATTTTGTTTATCTGTTTAACAGTTGATGGACATTTGAATTGTTTCCATTTTTTGACTATTAAGAATAAGTTTTATAGTTTTCTCCTGTGCTTTTCTCTAAGAGTTTTATAGTTTTAACCCTTACATTTATGTTTAGATCTTTGATCCCCTTTGGGTTAAGTTTTATATATGATATGAGGCAGGGGTCCCCAACCCCTGGGCCATGGACCAGTAGTGGTCCATGGCCTGTTAGGAACCGGGCCACACAGCAGGAGGTGAGTGGCGGGCGAGTGAGTATTAGTGCCTGAGCTCCACCTCCTGTCAGATCGGGGCGGCATTAGATTCTCATAGGAGTGCGAATCTTATTGTGAACTGTCTTGTGAGGGATCTAGGTTGCACGATCTAATGCCTGATGATCTGAGGTAGAACAGTTTCATCCTGAAATGACCCCCCACCCCCTGGTCCATGGAAAAATTGTCTTCCATGAAGCCAGTCCCTGGTGCCAAAAAGGTTGGGGACCACTGATCTAACGTAAGGGTCCAACGTTATTCATTGAGCTTTCCCAACACTTACTGACCCAGGGAGCCTTGAAAATATTATTTTTGCTCTTTGTATAAAGACCCCTACCAAGAAAATGTGCCTCAGTCTAGATATTCAGACATAAGTATTAATTTATAGTACTATATATGTGTGTGTATATATACATATACATACACACACACTCACACAGAACCAGGTTTTAAATATGCTAATGTAACCTTAATACACATATAAATTTTCCATTGTCTTTTTATTTTTCTTGGCATTTATATATTTTTTTCTTCCTACAGTACATAAACAGAGGAAAATTGCAGTGGTTCAGCCAGAAAAACAGTAAGTAATGTAATAATATGAACAGTTTACAAGTTAGAATATCTAGAAAAATAACTATTTCAGAGGGTATATTTCCTCATTTTCTCAGATGGAAGCATAATTTTTTAATTCAACATTTGATCATTTGTATACTTCTCTTTGCAGTATATGCATTTTCTAAAATGGCATTATATACAAAAGGGTAAAATGCATTCTCAAGATGGTGTCTAAATTGAGTTTTCTTTGGCTTTTAGAGCCTTAAGGTAGTTGAATAAAAGAAAGAAAATAAGAGTACCCATGCTGGCATTCATTAAGGAAGAGCAAAAATTGTAAATTAGGATATGATTTGTCACAGTGGAAAAAGATAAAGCTTGGGGTAGAAGACAACTCTAAAAGAAAAGACACATTCAAAGGAGTGGCTTTGTGCCCATCAAGAAATTCTTCGTTTGTAACATACCTGCACACACAGCTTTTGAGAAACAGTTAATTAGTAGTGCCTTCAAACCTTAAAAGTACAAATGTTTCTGTGTGTATATGTGTGTTTTAAAACATTGGGTGTTGAATTCTCTATTAATCTGCTGGGGCTGCCATACAAAATACCACAGGCTCGGTTGCTTTAAACCAGCAGTCCCCAACGCTTTTGGCACCAGGGACCAAGGTTTCGTGGAAGACAGTTTTTCTACAGACTGGGGTGGGGAATGGTTTTGGGATGAAACTGTTCCACCTCAGATCATCAGGCATTAGATTATCCTAAGGGGCATGCAACCTAGATCCCTCAAATGCACAGTTCACAATGGGGTTCACACTCCTGTGAGAATCTAATGCTGCTGCCAATGTGACAGGAGGCCGAGTTCAGGCCGTAATGCTCCCTCGCCTGCTGTGCAGCCCCATTCCTAACAGGCCATAGACGGGTACTGGTCTGTGGCCCTGGGGTTGGGGACCTCTGCTTTAAACCACAGAAGTTTATTTTCTTACATTCTGGAGGCTGGGAAATCCAAGATCAAAGTGCTGGTGGATTTGGTTCCTAGTGAGGACATTCTCCCTGGCTAGCAGATGGCTGTCTTCTGGCTGTGTCCATGCTTGGTGGAAAAATCTTTCTCTCCCCGGCACCTCCCAACCCCTCTCTTCTTATAAGGCTATCAATGCTATTGGATTACAGCCTACCCTTATGACCTCATTTAATCTTAATTACCTCCCCAAGGCCCTATCTTCAAATACAGTAAGATTTGAAGCACTAGGGCTTCAACATATGAATTTGAATAGGAGGAAACAATTCTGTATATAGCGAATTCTATAACTACCTAAACCTTTGTAACCATGTGGGTAATAAAACTAACACAGAAGTGGAGAGAAAGGCCATAGACATTTATCCCAAGTAGAGAAGTGAGGTAACAATGAAAAAAAGACTGGCCTTGGATTTTTCCTTGACTAAGTTGCCAAAACTGATCCAAAGGTTTAGTCAGGTTGCATTGTAAAAGATAAATTAGCCTTTTTTCAGAATAAGCCTCTGTTTTTTTTTAAATAACATGATTTGTCTTTAATTTGAAAACTGATGGACGAAGAAAACACACCCTATATAAAGTTTCTGTTCTTTGTTAAAAAATAAGTAGTTTATTTGTGGTTTAAGCATCTCACAAGAAATTTTGTAATTTTTTTGCCCAATGAATGAAGAGAAAGTTTGAACATGTAGTATCACAATGCTGTATACAGACTGTCCATTGGCTCATTATGCCCTATATATAGTTTTAAAAACAATTGTTCTTTTTTATTGTTGTAGTTTTTTTGTTTTTTTTTTTTTGTTTTGGTTTTTTTGACACGGAGTCCTGCTCTGTCACCCAGGCTGGAGTGCAGTGGCACGATCTTGGGATCTCGGCTTACTGCAAGCTCTGCCTCCCGGGTTCACACCACTCTCCTGCCTCAGCCTCCTTAGTAGCTGGGACTACAGGTGCCCGCCACCACGCCTGGCTAATTTTTTGTATTTTTAGTAGAGACGGGGTTTCACCGTGTCAGCCAGGATGGTCTCAATCTCCTGACCTCGTGACCCACCCACCTCAGCCTCCCAAAGTGCTGAGATTACACGTGAGCCACCACATCCAGCCTTGTTCTTTAAAAAAAAAAAAAAGTATCGTCAAGGGAGTACCTTCTGTTACAGATTTTGCAACATGCCACATTTGCTTTCTTAGATTTGAAGGAAACTAAGCCTCACACTTTACTGATCTTAAGAATTATCTCACTATTTTACTGTGTTTTCTTGACCCAGAGTACCATCCTCGAGGACTGTCCACGAGGGCCTGAGGAATCAGGAGCTGAATTCCACAGAGTCAGGTATAAGCACATGTCATCTTGCAGAAAAGAAGACTTAGTTTCTTTTAATGGACTATATCTGAAAATAACTTAAAACAGTACATTTGATGTATAGTATGTGACTTCTTCATAGAGGAGTCTCTTGTGACTTTAGAGTTATAACTAAGATGTGTTTAGTTTAATAATCATCTCTAGGCTGATAGTTCCATCCACTTCTAATAATTGTAGCTATTCTTTACACACCGGTTGTGTGCCAAGGGTTCAGAAGGCTGATGTTACCATCCTTGACTTTATAGCTAAAGAACCTGAAGATTTCCAGGCAGTGTTCTTTCTTAAGCTAGATGGTTGAGAGTTAGAAGTTTATTCTTTTTAAAACCCTTTTTTACGATATGCATACTTTGTATATAAATTTCACAATTTATGTGAAAAAAATAAAGCAATGGAAAAAGAAATTGTCCCAGAGGCAATGCCTGATAAATGAGAGAAAAATCCTTGCTGGAGGTTCAAGCCTTTTGTCCAGTGTTCTGTCTTGAACTATTCTTAACTTCCACGTGCTTGTTGTATAATGTTTAGCATGCTGGCTGTGTGTATTCTAGCACAGATTGCGCATTCGGTTGATATTTAGTAAATGTCTAGAAGAGAAATCGAAGCTCAGAGAGATCACACAGCTTATGAGTAGAAAGACCAGAAATGAAACTGAAGTCTTTCACAAATTAGAAACCCGTACTTCCATCTCTTCTACCTCCTGCCTTTTCATTACATCATTTGTACATAGAGGGTTAGGACTGTGTAACTCCTTGCTTTTGATGCATTCCTGGCCATTCGAATGCCTACTGAAACCACAGAATTTAAGACATTAATATCTTCTGTACAACCTCAGCCAAGGCCTTGTGGTTTGGATTTTGTCATAGGTCAGGTTCCCTGGGAAACAGAGTCTGAGACTCTGACATATGCATTCAGGAGTTTCATTGAGGAATATTTTTGAGAACAGCTCCTTAGAAGGAGTAAAGGAAGTAGGATTGGGCAAAGAGATAAGTTGAACCATGATGCAGTTGCAGCAGAAGTTTCTTCTAGTTCCACTGGGAGCCGTGAAGCTGATCTAACCACTCAGAGTTGATCCTAATTCAGCTGTGGTGGCCACACTTTACTGACCAGTTATTGGAAGTAAGCCACTGCTCCCTCCCCACCTCACAAGGGGCAAGGTGGCCCTCTCCTGCTGAGAGCAGTACCCAATTCAGGGTGATTCCAGAATAGACTTAAAACTGGGAGCTGTAAGCTGCCAACATACCCAGCAGCAGGGATATGAGTGCCTTAATTCTGAAGAGAGGCATTTGGGTTGCAGGGTTCAACTGGAAATGTGAGCACCAGCATACTGGCCACTATGATAGACCATCTTTTTTTGTTTTGTTTTGTTTTGTTTTGAGACAGAGTCTCGCTGTGTCATCCAGGTTGGAGTGCAGTGGAGTGATATCAGCTCACTGCAACCTCCACCTCCTGAGCTCAAGCTGTCCTCCTACATCAGCCTCCCGAGTCGCTGGGACTACAGGCATATGCCACCGCATGTGGCTGATTTTTTTGTTTTTGTTTTTGTTTTTGTTTTTTGTAGAGATGGGGCTTCACTGTGTTGCCCAGGCTGGTCTCGAACTGGACTCAAGCGACGTGCTCCCCCCTTGGCCTCCCAAGTTGCTGGGATTATGGGCATGAGCCACCACACCTGGCCATGACTATTCTTAATTAAAGAGAAAACATTATGAACTGCAGGATCCTATCAACAATGGGCAGTGTGCGCATATCTTTCCTTAACATTGGATTAACAGGCATATCTATTAGAAGAGCTTCTCTGTGCTTTATAGCAGTATTTTAGTGTCTTTGAATTTTTTACATTCAACAGCTGACATGCCTACCACTATGAGGGGATTTTTTTAAAACATTAAATTGAAGGACAGTATTGATACAGACAAATAGTTGAAGAAAAGGGTCTCTAGACCCAGTTACACCCCACAGTAAAAAAAAAAACGTAGAGATATGGTCACAGCATACTTTTAGCCCTCTGAGAAATCTCAGAGATGGGAGAGCTCTCACAACATCAAAGGCTGCCAACATATTAGTTTGGTGGTTTTTAGGAGACAAACTGTAATTCTAAATAATATTCAACAATTTCTATAAATATTCCAGAATAGATTATTGAAAGTTGGTTTTTGAAGACCTGGAAAAGAAATCATTGATCGTCCAGAATCCTCATGTGTTCTTGAAATACACCCTCTACTTTCTTTATTAATAGAAGATAAGGTTCTTCTATCAATTTTGCAGTAACCTAGGAACTAATTAGCATGTTAATTCAGGACCCTGTTTGATTCCAGCAGAGTGATAAGCTCTGTAAGTTACTTAAGAGCATTCTCAGACAACATGTTAAGCTTCAAAATAAGTAATTCTAAACTTTATATTAATATAATGGTACATGTGCTTGGTTTTTCTTTCCTGGCAGTTCAGCTTTGGAAACATGGGGTAGAGAATGACTGTTTTGAATATTTGTTTTTCTTCATTTCCCAGTTATGATTAATGGAAAATATTGCTGTCCAAAGATATACTTCAACCACCGTTGCTTCTCAGGGCCATATCTTAACAAAGGAAGAATTGCTGAGCTGCCTCAATGTGTGGGACCTGGGAACTGTGTTCTGGTCCTTAGAGAGGTAAGGTTCTGGCCTAGAGCAAAATAACTTGGAAATTTCACAGCATTCTCCTATGGTCATTTCTACAGGGAGCCACATGCCATAGATGTGACAGTTCTAGGTTTTATCAAAAGTTACTAACTTTTCTCATGTTTTGGACAGTGATGAGGGTATGTAATTATTTCTCCTCCCTAGGAAACATTCACGTAAACAACTCTTCACACAGCAGGTTCACCTCTGTCAGGGTAGAAAGGTCTTCTGTCAGAGACCAGAAGAGAACTATACAAAAGGGAACTGTGAGGTTACTCTATGACTGAAAGGAAGTGGCTACGTGGCATTAACCTAGCGGCCATGATAAAGCTACACATCTGCTGGGCTTTCTGTTCTTCCCAGCCCGTGTGAAATGCTGCAAGTAACAGATAAGAGACCTTTCAGCCCTCAGGGTGGCAAGTCAGGATCTGGGGAAGCCAGAGCATCTGGACCAGACTCCTCCAGCCACAAGGCGGCTCAGCTGTCTACACAGTGGTCCAAACAAATATAATTTTCTGTGTGTACCGTGGCTGGGAAAGCATTTGGAAGCATTTTCTGGAGCAATTTGAAAATCATGGTACCTGTTTTTTCCCTGACCATAACATTTAAAAAATGTTGAAGAGGATCTGGTTACCCTCTTATTTGCATCTTTGGGTGGCTGTAATATCTCCGATACTATTATTTTGTTAACATTTGTTAATTCATATGACTAGAATTAACCTCCTAAATAACCTTAACATTTTAAGGAAGAGATGACAAGATTCTAATGGTCTGCTTTTCTCCTTCCCAATCTGTGTTTCTGTTTTAAAACTGAGCTCAGGTCCTCACTTTACTTATCAATGCAGCCTACAAACCCAGCCGTGTCCTTCGGGAGCTCCAGCTGGACAAAGACTCTGTGTGGCACGGATGTGGGGAAGTCCTAAAAGCCAAGTGAGTAGACTACTTGTTTTTACTCTTTACTTTTACTTGTCTTTAAAAAGTCACAGAATCGGCAGGGCACAGTGGCTCACGCCTGTAATCCCATCACTTTGGGTGGCCGAGGCGGGCAGATCACAAGGTCAGGAGTTCAAGACCAACCTGGTCAACATGATGAAACCCCATCTCTACTAAAAATACAAAAATTAGCCAGGCACGGTGCACACACCTGTAATCCCAGCTACTTGGGAGGCTGAGGCAGGAGGATTGCTTGAACCCAGGAGGTGGAGGTTGCGGTGAGTCGAGATCGTGCCACTACACTCTAGCCTGGGTGACAGAGGGAGATTCTGTCTCAAACAAACAAACAAACAAAAATTCACAGAATCAGTTCTGTGGATAATATCAGAAGCCTTATGTTTCCTTAGGCAGGGCTTTTTCAGCTATTTGTGGTGAAGGACCAGGCTTGTTTTTCTTTTTTAGATTTCTGTTCTTTCATGGATCAATACATTTATAAAATATGATAGAATGAATTATAAGAAATATGAAATTTAAGACCGGGCACTGTGGCTCACGCCTGTAATCCTAGCACTCTGGGAGGCTGAGGTGGGCGGATTACCTGAGGTCAGGAGTTCAAGACCAGCCTGGCTAACATAGTGAAACCCCGTCTCTACTCAAAATACAAAAATTAGCCAGGTGTGGTGGTGTGCGCCTGTAATCCCAGCTACTTGGGAGGCTGAGCAGGAGAATCTCTTGACCTGGGAGGCGGAGGTTGCAGTGAGCCAAGATCATGCCACTGCACTTCATCCAGCCTGGGTGACAGAGCGAGACTATCTCAAAAACAAAAAGGGAATAAGAAATTTAAGACATAAAAATGCAAGAACAGTTTTTGTTATTAGATGTAAGAGACATAAAATTACTTTTTCAAATTACTGTGAAAGGTTATAAACATGTACTCTTGCTTTCTGATCTTGTCATGGATGGATGGCAATTGGCAGGTCATACTGGTCCTTGGATAACAGTCTGAGGATCACTGCCAAGGGTAAAGAAAGACTTAGTGAAAAGTCACTTTTCTTTTTAGAGCAGTTAGTGGAATTACTATTTGAAAACCTTAACTTATGAACAGAAAGCAGGAGCTTAATTTTGCTAATTTAAATAACTCAGCTTTTAGTTGTCATAGCTTACCAGATTTAATTTGATTTAAGTTCAGTATGCAGAACTTCCTTGTTGTTTTCAGGGCCCTTGAACTATAAAGGACATAGAATATTCCAAGAAACAAAAATAGTTTTTAGGTGTATTAATATGTTTGATTTTTCTCTGGGTAATCATTAGCCCAATATATTTGGCATCTGATGTCTTCCAATGGCAGATATAAAGGAAAGAGTTATCGGGCTACTGTTGAGATAGTGAAAACAGCAGATCGGGTGACTGAATTCTGCCGGCAAACCTGTATCAAACTGGAATGCTGTCCTAACCTCTTCGGTCCACGGATGGTTCTGGATAAGTGTTCTGAGAACTGTTCTGTACTTACAAAGACCAAATACAGTGAGTCATGTTTTTCCAATGTGTTAACCATAGCAGCTGACCATACCTTACATCTTGGAAAGTTTTTTACTTTACAGACATTCATATATAGCAGAGGCACACGAACTTCTTCTGTAAAGGGCCAGATGATAAATATTTCATGCTGTGGGTCATATGCTTTCTGTCACATATTCTTTTTCTATGTGTTGTGTTTTCATTTTTTAAGAACCCTTTCGGCCGGGCGTGGTGGCTCATGCCTGTAATCCTAGCACTTTGGGAGGCCAAGGCAGGCGGATCACTTGAGGTCAGGAGTTTCGAGACCAGTCTGGCCAACATGGTGAAACCCCGTCTCTACTAAAAATAGAAAAACTAGCTGGGTGTGGTGGCACATGCCTGTAATCCCAGCTACTTGGGAGGCTGAGGCAGGAGAATCACTTGAAAGCGGGAGATGAAGGTTGCAGTGAGCTGAGATTGCGCCACTGCACTCCAGCCTGGGTGACAAAATGAGACTCTGTCTCCAAAAAAAAAAAAAAGAATGCTTTAAAAAATGTAAGGGTAATTTTTGGCTTGGGAGCTATACCAAAACAGGTCATGGGCCAGACTTGACCCATGGGCTTTAGTGTGCCAACTTTTATATATAGCATGTATATAAATTAGTTATTGTATCTAATAGGATATGTAATTCATTCATACAATCTGCAAGTATATATTTTGTGCTCATTGTGTGCTTATGCTGTTCTAGCACTGGGATACAACAATAAAGAAAACAAATTCCTATCCTCAGTGAGTTTACTTTTAATGTGGTAGACAGATAACGAACAAGGGAAGAAATTTAGAGAGAGGTCAGTATTTAGAGAAATACTGTGGGGAACAGTGAAGCAAGGTGGGCAAGCAAAATAGGACAGTGAGGAAGGCTGGGAGGTGGGGTGCTGTTAATGCAAGGGGTCAGGGAAGTCTTTCTGACAGGTGACACCTTGAAGGAAACGGGAACCAGCTTTGCAGAGAGCTGGGTGGGAGTGATCTGGGGAGGGGGTGTCAAGGGCACAGGCTTGAGGCAGAAGCTTGCTTAGTGTCTCTGAAGAGAAGCAATGAAGCTACAGTAGTTGGGGAGGTGGAAATAGGAGAGGAGGTAGTTGCAACCTCACCTTGAACTGTCATAGCACCTATTCGCTGTCCTTGCTTATCTTCTCCTTTGAGAAACTGGGGCAGGGGTCACATAGGATGAAATTTACAATTTGGAGCCTTGTCAAGGCATTGCCACCCAACGACAAAATTCTGATCCTACCTTTCCTTAAATCCTACAAGCCCTATGTCACTTGGGAGAATCAATACAAAGAAGGATTTTTACCTTGTTAAAATGGAAAGATTTCTTTTAGGGATCTGTGCCTCTTAAACTATAGTGCATACAGATCACTGAAGGATCTTGTTAAAATGGAGCTTCTGATGTATCAGGTCTGTGGGTATCTGGGTCCTGAGTATCTATCTGCATTTCCAACAAGTTCCCAGATGCCACTGATGCTTTGATCCAAGGTCCATACTTAGTATGATGAGCTTTCTAATCAGTATTTAAATTATAAAATCTTGTAAGTCTAACCTTCTAGTTTCTACTTATATTTATTGGATTGTAAACTCCTTAAGAGTAGGAATTATCTTAGCCTCTTGTATCAGACTCAGCACTTAGTTTAGGAAACTGCAATGATTAGGAGCTGAGTGAAAAATACTATTCATATAAGTACACTACTCTGAAGAAAGATATGTGAAGGGAAGATATGTGGATTTTATTGTGCCTTTTGTTTGAATTTATCTTTCATAATAATATAGTTGAAATTAGCCTAGAATTTAGAAGGACAGTTATAATTTTTCCCAGTTAGTAATTTGAATGATGTCAAACGGATTCATATCCTTTAGAAAATTTCAATTTTTTTCATAAAATTTTATTATATTTTGGTATTACTTTAATACATAACTCAGCTAGAATATGTATGTTTCATTTCTGGAATGTATATTCTAAAATTTATATGAAAATGCAGAGGATCTAGAATAGCTGAAACAATTTGGAAAAAAGAATAAAGTTGGAAGACTTACTCTCTCTCTTTTTTTAACCATAAAGTTATAATAATCAAAAGAGTGTGGCATTAAAGAATAGTCAAGCCAGGTGCGGTGGCTCACACCTGTAGTCCCAGCACTTTGGGAGGCCGAGGCGGGCTGATCACCTGAGGTCAGGAGTTCAAGACCAGCCTGACCAACATGGTGAAACCCTGTCTCTAGTGAAAATACAAAAATTAGCTGGGCGTGTGGTGGCAGACGCCTGTAGTCCCAGCTACTCAAGAGGCTGAGGCAGGAGAATCACATGAACCCAGGTGGTGGAGGTTACAGTGAGCCAAGATTGCGCCACTGCACTCCAGCCTGGGTGACAGACTCTGTCTCAAAAAAAAAAAAAAAAAAAAAAGAATAGTCAAATAGAACAATGGGACAGACCACAGGGTCCAGAAATAGAGCCAAACTTAACATGGTTAAATGATTTTCAACAAGAGAGATGAAGAAATTTAAGGGAGAAAGGAAATTCTTTTTAACAAATAGCACTGGTACAACCACATATCCAAATAAAAAAGAAACATATAATAAAACACATGACTCAAAAACATTATGCCTAGTAAAAGAAGTCACACATGGCTGGACATGGTGGCTCATGCCTGTAATCCCAGCACTTTGGGAGGCCGAGGCGGGCAGATCATGAGGTCAAGAGATTGAAACCATCCTGGCTAACATGGTGAAACCCTGTCTCTACTAAAAGTACAAAAATTAGCCAGGCATGGTGGTCTGTGCCTGTAATCCCAGCTACTCAGGAGGCTGAGGCAGATGAATTGCTTGAACCTGGGAGGCAGAGGTTGCAGTGAGCCGTGATTGTGCCACTCCACTCCAGCCTGGCGACACAGCAAGACTCCATCTCAAAAAAAAAAAAAAAAAAAAAGAAGTCACACACAAAAAAGTGCTTACTGTGTGGTTCCATAGAGGCAAAGCTAATCTATAGTGATAGTGTTTAGAATAGTGGCTGCTTCTAGTAAGGGGTACTGACTGGGAAGGGACCATGGGAGCTTTCTGGGTTGAAGATGTTCTATATACTTTGATATGGAGGGATCATTCAGTACTAGTCAAACCGTGCACTTCAGATCTGTTTATTCCACTCTATGGAATCTAAACCCCAATCAAATACAATGTACCTGTTTTTTGCTATGCTAATAAAATCTCTTGTGGTTTTGAGGTACACAAAAATAATGAAGCTACTTCATTTTTCTTTGTCATCCGCATTTAGCACACTATTACGGAAAGAAGAAAAATAAAAGAATTGGGAGGCCACCTGGTGGGCATAGTAACTTAGCTTGTGCCCTGAAAAAAGCCAGTAAGAGGAGAAAGAGGCGGAAAAATGTTTTTGTTCATAAGAAGAAACGCTCCTCTGCATCTGTTGATAATACCCCAGCGGGCTCTCCCCAGGTAGGAGATCTGTGATGTGCCTGTAATGTCTTGAAGCCAAGTGACCACTGCTTTATAGTATGGACACAGAATACCTGCAGGTCTTTCTAACTCAGATCTCTGGCCAATAGAAGATGGTTTTGTGGCCCAAGAACTGGTTTGTCCTGAATTTCTTTTCTTTCTTTATTATTTTTTTTAAATCATATGAAACCTGGGATTGATGTCCTGAATGTCAATGAGACTTCTCTCCTTTTCCTGCAGGGAAGTGGGGGTGAAGATGAGGATGACCCAGATGAAGGGGATGATGATTCCCTAAGTGAAGGCAGTACA
Source organism: Hylobates moloch (assembly GCF_009828535.3). Lineage (NCBI taxonomy): Eukaryota > Metazoa > Chordata > Mammalia > Primates > Hylobatidae > Hylobates > Hylobates moloch. The sequence continues at coordinate 76,543,184 of NW_026652283.1, forward strand.
TCCGAGCAGCAGGATGAGCTACAGGAAGAATCAGAAATGTCAGAAAAAAAGTCATGCTCCTCTTCTCCCACCCAAAGTGAGATATCCACATCGCTGCCTCCAGATAGACAAAGGAGAAAAAGGGAGCTTCGCACCTTTTCATTTTCTGATGATGAAAATAAACCTCCTTCACCAAAGGTACCATTTAAAAAATAGTTTCTTTTTTATTTCTTTCTAAAATTTCCGTTTGGAATATGATTATTAGTGATATTGGCATTCTACTTCTTTCAATACAGACTTATGTAGAATTTCCAGGGTCTCTTGTAAAGTGACCCCAAATGCAGTGATTTACATGTGTTTCAAGGATTAGTTGAGATCATCTACTTATGGGGGAAAGTCTCTCTCAGAGTAGCTGCTTGTTTTAACAAAAAAAAAAAAAGCTCCATTGCTAGCTTATTTGTAGCTTGTCATTTATTTTTGGGAAAACTGCCTTTTTAATATGTTTCATAATATATATGGTTTTGTAGAAAAAAGTTATCCTTTTGATTCTGGTTAAGCCATTTGGTTTAGTATATTTACTATATACATATGAACATTTTATAACATATATATAACACTAAAGAACAATTTAGTGTTCAAAAACTAGATTGCTTTTTAAGAATATTCCATGAACAGAAGCAGTAAAGATTCCTCCTGGTAGTTTATTTAGTTAAGCCTTCTCTCAATGGAATGATCATCCCCTTCTCTTCAGCACCCTATTTTTCTTAGTTAAATTGTCTAAATTATCTGTGCTGAAACTTTGAGATAAATTCTTTCCCATTGATACTTCGTATTATAAAAGACATTTTCTGAGTACCTGATGCACATAGGTCTTTGCCATCTTTGCTGGGAGAAATCATGTCCTAAGACCACTTTAAATCATGTCTTGAAAGATTATGATTTTAGGTAGAGAGACTTTTTTAGAATAAAATAGGCTTAACACTGGTTTGATTGTGTTGTGGGGAATGAAGGAAATAAGGATCGAAGTTGCTGAAAGGCTTCACCTGGACAGTAACCCCTTGAAGTGGAGTGTGGCAGACGTTGTGCGGTTCATCAGATCCACTGACTGTGCTCCATTAGCAAGAATATTCCTAGACCAGGTAATCACAGATACCTATAATTTTTAGTAATGTCTCTTTAGCAATAAATTATGGATGTAATAGTCAACAATTTATTTACAAGTTTTAGGAAAAATGTTTTGATCCAAAAGAAAAGAATTGTCTTAATTCCATTTTTAGGAATCAAAGATGATAAAAAGTTATTCATCAGACTTGCTTCATAGTAGAAGGAGATTATCATTGCATTCCAATTTTTCCTAAGAATTTGATTCCATCCCTCCAATATCAAGCATACCATGCTTAATTGTCCACATCTTTTCAACAATAATGATTTGCTTGTTTAAAAAAAATAGCATCTGTCACATTAGGCTCTAGAGTGGCGATAAGTTTTAAGGCAAGCTTGCTGAAACACAGTCAGTGGCCTTAAACATTGAAATAAGTTTTGTTTAGAAAATTAGGGAGGTTCAAGAGCTTATCGGGTTTTTATGAATGTTACAGAGTAGGAAAACATTGAAGTTGATAGTTAATCCTTTGTTTCAGATTTAGAAGGAACCCTCTAAAAAGATGGCACAATTAGTTGCCAGTTACAGGGCTAGTCAGTTTACTAAATTTCTATGGGGCAGAGACTCTGGAATGGATTTTTATCCTTGGTAAAACTTTATTGTCCTTGGTAAAACTTTATTGTCCTCAGTAAAACTTTATTAATTCTGAAGCTTCATTAGTATGGAAGACTGTGGAGTCACTTAAAAGGAAGTATGTGATACCTAAGATGAAAAAGTAAGGAAAGGAAAGCATAGGGATTCCAGTTTTGACAAAGCTAATGTGAGGAGAGGCTGTCATGATCAAGCTGCCTTTCATGTGCACATCACAGATAATTTGTCTTTTATGCTTTAACAGGAAATTGATGGGCAGGCCCTGTTGCTCCTTACCCTTCCCACTGTTCAAGAATGCATGGACTTAAAATTGGGCCCTGCCATCAAACTTTGCCATCACATAGAGAGGATCAAGTTTGCTTTTTATGAGCAGTTTGCCAACTGAGAAGGACAACCAAAGTGAGCTGGATCTTTGAAGCACAAATGCAGCAAATCCTTCACCCTGCTTTATAAGTGGAGCTGGAATAGTCCTGGGGCTCTGGGGCCTGCAGGTATCAGCTTGCTCTCTTTGCACTTTCGGGGAAGGAGGACTCACAGTGAGGAAGCAAAAACTGTGCACAGAAGCGGATCACCTGCTGGTGGAAATGTGGACATCTCTTATTCAGCAGATGGCAGTTTTAAAAAAATAAAGGTTGTGAGGAAAAGACTTATATAAGAAGAAAAGCATTTCCAGTGGTGTGGCCTGAAAACAAAGAATAACCTAGGCTGCTGGAAAGCACCCTTTTGGTTGTTTTCATTCTGTTCCCTCCCATTGTAGATTGAACTTTGTTCTCTGCTTTCTTTTTCTTGGAAAGAGAGGACCTAGCTTTAAGTCAGCACTGATTTGGGACTGTTCCTAAGGCATATCAGTGCTTCATTGTCATTGTGTTTTTAAGCTTTTTAAAATTAAAACAGTTCATTTTGGGGATGATTATGTGGCTCTAGGGTTTTGAATGTATAGTCACACTTTGATCATTTTAAAATCGATTCTTAGGAGTTCCTTTGTTTACTACCTCTGTTGATAATTGAGCTTACAGCCATGTATGAGGTTTTTTGTATGATGCCATTTTTAAGCTACATGAACACTAAAATTATGACAGAATTTGGAGGGGGGGAAAACTGTTTGCTTTCTTAAAAACATTGTATGAGGCACTTACACCAGTTCCTTAACTGACCTGATCTGAGAACTCTGCTGTTACTGTTCTCCATCTTGACCCAGCCTGGGCTGCCTGTGTTAAGTAACATCACCAAGACTGTTAGTATTTCTGTTTAATTGCCCTCTTCCTATTCATTCTCAGAGGGACTTCGGTGACTTTTATTTTGTGTTTACTTTTCTCTACAGTTGTTTGTCTACCTCTGTTTCATTTCTATGGTCTTTACTTTGGGTGAAAATCAGTAGGTGTTCCATGGACCCACAGCGAAGCCCATTTGTCCTACTTTCCAGGTGTCTCCACTGTAGAAGCACAGCACAGAAAACATGTTTTGGAGGGTAACACAGAGCATGGAGTTTCTGTAGCAGCGTCCTCAGTGGCAGGATAAATACTGAGACGTGGTTAAGGATCCTGGAAACCTCTTTGCCTAGCCACACTTAGACTTTTTTCAGCTAACCCTTTAAATTGAATATAATCTTTAGTCCGAGGATTCCCATTTAAACAACTCAGTATTCTTTTAAGTGTGTCTTTTAGCCCAGCTCAAGTTAACATGAAACTCCAGGTGAATTTTCACTCATGATTCCATTGCTAGCTATTATAGAATAATAGTGTTTGCTGCACTATTCTAGTCATGAGGAGTGAGGAAAAACATACATAGGTTGTCTCCCTTAAATGGTTTGCTCTGCTGAATGGTTTTTTATCCTAATCACCTGCAAATTTATAACCCAATCATTCTTCCTCAAGATTTGAAAATGTTTTACTCCTGCAAACTGGGTGAATTCTAAACAGCTCTATAAATATAAGAAAATATTACAGCAAATTTTAACTGATTGTGATTTTTTTTTCCTATTCCCCACCAACCCAACCTATTTTTGTGGACATTGGCAAATAATCTGGAGCCGCTCTTCATTGGGTAATTCATAAACCAACTTAACTCAAGCCCTGCAACTAAATCATACATTAAATCATTAACTCTTCGCTTAGGTTCCTACCAGATCTATCTGGGTAGAAGCTTCATTTAAGTAAAAATTAATATGTTTGAAACTTAAGAGATCCAGTTTTTAAAGATTTAATTCTGTGTCTGGAAGAGAAGCATATATAGGGAATGCTAGGGAATAATTAGCATTAAACATTAAGCTTTTGGTGCGTAGCGATGGTAATCTTGCTTAATGAAATTTCCTGAGAGTTCAGTCAAGGTACTAAGGAAAAGAGGGCCCCTTGAGGAAGAACAATGGGACAGAATTTCTGGAATTAATGTTTAGGGCCTTGTGTTATTATCTTATTTAGGAAAGTGAAATATATTTCCTATAAGAGGGAATTTACCAAACACAAGAACAATGAATGCTTTATTTTGTCTCTTTTGACTTCTCCAGAAACCACAGAATTAAGAATCATCTCCCTTCACAGGTGAGGGTCGATGAAGGCCCCGAAGGGCGAAACATACAGCCCTAAGTAGTCTCTGATCTGGGTAGAGTCAGAGCCCAACAGGCTCGTTTATATCATGATTATTCAGGCTCAGCCTTCTCCTAGAGAAAGGCTGACTCTAAATGGTCAAGTAAGTTGAGTTTCCCTTAATATTTCTTGCATTCTCCTATTAAGGCATAGTTTATTAGGTAATTGCATAAAGAATTATATCACCAGCCCCGACTCCCGTATATTATGTAAGCGAGGATAATTGGGAATTTAGCACAGGGCACTTTTTTAACTTAAAATTTGGACTTAATTTACCTCACAAAGCTACTGGGACTGGGCTGGATAACAATGATGTTCTGGTTACTGTGATGCTGAAACAGATTTCAAGCCTTACCATGTTGGGGTAAAATGTTGGTATGTTGCATACAGGTGCAAGAACTTTGTTTTTTAGAGAGACTAACTTCTTAAATGTGTAACAGTTACATTGTGAAGGGACTGCATTTGTCTGGATTTCACCTGCAGCTGGGCCCACAGCCTGCCTGAGGTCAGAAAATTTTTCATGACCCATTTTTTACCCTGAATTGACAAGTTTAGAAAACAGGTTAATGGACTATTTCATCCTCCTGGACCTTGAAAAGCTGGCTGACCAGTATTAGACTATTACTGCTACATTAGTGTGCTAGGGCAACCTTTTTGCTGCACATGCAGATTTTTCTGTGACATTTTGACTAGATTTTGAGGGCTTCTGGGGACTACACTGTTTTCCTTTGTAAATCATCTTCATCCTTCTCATTTGAAGCAGAGTTGAAGTGGCTAACGCAGGGAATGCATTTATGGAAGCTTGCACCCTATCTGCCTTTGTTCAGCAATGCAGGTGGCTCCTAGCATTTATCTATGTTATAGATATGTGAGGTCAGGGAAGGGTACTTACTAATCTCTGGAAAAGATGAGCTTCTTGGTAAATATTTATTGACTTATGGTAGAAGCAAACATAGAAAACTAATTCAGAACTTAGCCTTAATATGCCTTTTCTCCTGGAAGTAAAATATTCTCACTGTGAGAGAGAAGACATTGGACCTTAGCTTCCAGAGGACCTGGATACATTTTACTCGCTCTCTAGTACCAATTCAGTCACTAATGTGGTACCTGAATACAATTTAAAAGCTTTAGGAGGCCTTAGGTAGGGTGGGACTCAGAATCATTTCCCTCTCTCAAGCCAAAAAGTGTTTCTGAGGGACACATAGAACATCAGTCGATCTAGATGGGAACATTTGGGAAAACTATCACAGGCAATTATATTTACTTGGCACCTATATCACCAAAGATTGTTCTGTTTGAGACACCATTTACTGGCTTAATTGATCAACAGTGGAACACACCCTGGATTTGAACTCTGATCCTGTGTATTGAGGATGTGCCCTGTGTGTGCACACACCAGTTCAAAAGTGTTCTGTGTTATCAGTAGGAAATCTGTTGGCCTTATGAAGCTAAATGAGAAGAAGGCATCACTACAAAAAATGAAGTATAAATCTTGGTGGGGACCAGATGCCCCCTTTTCAAGCTTGGATTTCCTTGCTCCTGGGTCCACTGTAAGCAACCATATGTTTGTCATGGTGCTGACTCAGAAATCGTGGGACAGAGAGCCTCCTGCAAAACCAAAAAGAAATGTTACTTTCCCGCGATTATAATTCTTCCTTGACTTTGTTCACTTTAGATGTTTTACTAGTGAGTTTTGATGACTCCCACCCCTTATGTGAGAATGTGCATACTTTGGAAACTTGAATTTATTCAAACAAGCTACCTATGACTTAGCATTTGGGCATAAGTTTTAAATTCAATGCTCAGTCCAAGTGGATCTGGTTCCAGGCCCACTCCAAGGGTGGTTCCAGGGGTGTTTTTTCAGTACTTGTCCCAGACCACACAGGTAGCCTTGTTTCTGAGGGCAGCTTTATGGGGAGGTGTAAAAGGTGGTGGGCAGCAAATGCACTGCAGAGTCATTTTCTTGGGTATGGTGTTTAAGAAGCCTGAGATTTTCACAAGAACCAGCAAAACCAGGAGTGGAGAGTTGGGGAGATAGAGATGTAGGCCTAAAACTCCCTCTTCTTGTGTCTTTTTTGACTTAATACACCATTGGGTCTGTCCTGGTGCTATGGCCTATCACAAAGGACTGTTTTAAGAGAGAAGCAAGCCACAGCCTTGCCAGATAAGTCTCCAACACCAGCAGAAAAGCACGGACCCTGATCTGTGGGAGGCAAGGGTCTCCCATTATTTCTGGAGGCAAATGGTGCCTTCTAGTGAAATGGTGCCACCATTTGCTGATGGGGGTGCCTGTTCTCAGGATGTGTGGAAACTCAGGCCTGAGGGTTTCTACATGGTTTATTCAATCTAACTGCATACCTAGCTTGGCAGAATGGAGGTGGACAAAAGTGCTGGAAGGATGAGGGTAGGCTTTTAGGGCAAATCAAGTCACAAAGCAGATGATTGAGGGAGGTTACAAAGCTTAGGCAAAGTTAAAGTTGGGCAGCCCGTTAGCTCCTTTTGCAAGAATCTCTGGAGAAGGTAGTTTGAATGTTTCTCTTGAGATTTTAAGTGCTCATTTCTTTTCCCCTCCCTTTCTTCTTCTTTTTTTTTTTTTTTTTTTCATTAAATATTCTCTGAAGACAATCAGAGGCCTGCCAGGGAGGGACTCGGCTGGTTCCAGCACTGTCCTTAGGCCTCTTTTTAATACTAACTTGTTGGAACTGATGCACTTTGTTTAATGTATTTTACCTTTTTTTTTTTAAGCTGCTCATTTAGAACAAAATCAAATACTTATTGCATTGTATCCTTCCTGCTTGCTGTTTTTCCTCTTAATTTCAAAAGTTATGCATTGAAGATAAAAGTACACTTAAGAAGTATGCACAAGAATACCTATTAAAATAACTCCCATCAAGTTTGATGGTATAACTTCAAAGGATTAAAAAAACTATTTTGGATTAATACTTTGTGTGTTTTTTTGTAAATATGATTGTATATAAACTGGTGGTACGTTGTGAAAGTTTTAAGTGGTTGTGAGAAAACTAAAGAAAACAGGTCTTAAGCTATGTTTAACCTTAACTTTGTGCTGATTTGACAGCAAGGAAGGCATTTTGGCCAGAGTAAATTTTTTAAAAAACTTTCCAGCGAGACCTCAGAGAATCATTTCCAAATGGATGAGAAGTTCCTTCCTACTTTAATAAAACTCCAGAATTCTTCCCCCTCTCTTGCTGTCTCATCCTTTACCTTCTGGATTTAGGTGCTTTTTAATTCCAGTTCAGGAAAGATAGGAAGAGTAGAATTTCCCCACAGCAACCTTGCTCCTGGCATTGGGGATTCTGCCCCTGATCTCTGAAGACTGCTTCTGGTTTGTTCCTCTGTGAGCCTTAAGGATTCCTCCACAGCTGGATGTGCAGAACAATTCTTTGTCAAAAACATCACTTTTCAGCTCTGTGTCCAGTTTTCCTTGAGCTGTCTGTGTCTTCAAGCAATCAATAGTCTCCTTATGCCCAACCACAGTCTCTTCTGCTTTAAGACGCAGCCTCTTGTTTGATTCTCTCTAAACATGTACTGTTAACTGTTGCGCATCCTCATAAGATCCCTCTTAGACTAAAAGACAGTCATGCAATTTTAATTTTCCCTTATCCATTTATTTTCTTAATCTGATTTTCTGTATTTGCCCATGGCCAGTACTTATGGAGAGTTTAAAATTTTATAAATTAAAATTCCATTTAAATTAAGCATTTTGTCGCATGTTCTGTGTACCAGGCACTATATTGAATTTGAATTGAAGGGTAAATAAAAATAATTCCTGCCCTCAGGAGGCTCACACTTAGCTGTGGGTGAGAGACATGTGTACAGCTGTCAAATTTAGCAGTCTGAAAAGTTTTGGTGGAACAGTACACACAAGGTAATGTGAGAGCAAGAGGGAGAGGGAGGTCAGAAAGGCTTTGACGCATGAGGAGCAGTTCATGGAGCAGGGAAAAGGGAATGGCATCCATGCAGCTAGAATGCTACATAAAGGCACAGAGGAGTGAAAATGTAAGAGAAGGCTGGAGAATTGCATTTTTATTCTCTAATCAGGTTAATATTCCTGTTCACCAAGAAAGCTTTTAGGTAGCATTTAACCCTCTTAGGTAATTGGAATTTGGGGGGCTACTTAATAGGAACCTTTTTCCTAGAGATGATATTTACTGTTGAAAGCATGTAGCTCAGTGTCAACTGGACTCACACCATGTGTTCACTGACATTCTGCAGCAGGAAGGTCAGGGGCTCTAGAACACCAACAAGAGGGTATCCAGAGAGAGCCCAGATTGGGCTGGGAGAATGGATGAGAGAATGGGGACTCAGGGTCTTGTTAAAGGCAGAGCCCAGGTTCTGAGAAGTTGGAAAGGGTTAGGTGGGAGTGTGTGTGTGCAGGGGGCTGTTGGAGCCTGGAAAATACCAACCATTTGTCTTTTACACTCTGAAGGTAGTTGTGCTCCCCAAGTGAATAAAGTGGGACATGTGCACGTCAGGTTTTCAGTGTGAAACCTGGTATATTTCAAAATGAAAGTGATTGGATTCAGGTGACCATTTAAATTATGTCTATGAAAAAAGAAAATAGACTTGGGGCCTTGATAAACCTTTAGCTAGGGAAGTAGGAAAAAGACTCAAATGTCTGGGTTGGAAGGAAGACTCCTGTGCGCAGTCTTAGGTTGTTTTCCTTATTCACTTGCTTCAGAATAATCCAGGCTGCAAACTCTCGGGCCCCACCCCAGAACTACTGAATCAGGATCTCTGAGGGTGGAATTCAGGAATGTTAATACATTCTCCAGGATATAGGGATTTGCCTTAGAGGGAAAAATAATTTGACTACAGGCCGTCCCAGCTCCTACCTCCGGACCTGGAGCTCGTGATTCCCAGGCTCTCATTCCGGTCTGCGGTGCCCGGCTCACCTGGCCTGTCTACCTGCGGGCGTGGCGGGGTTGGAGAGGGGAGTGCGACCTGTGACCCCGCCCCCTGGCCCGGCCGGAGCCCCGCCCCTCGGGGGGGGGGAGAGCTGCCGCGGCCGAGGCCCGCCCCAACCTTGGCTGCGCCAATCAGGCACTGCGATCTCAGACGTCGGGTTACGCGCGGCGCGGAGTCGGAGGCCGGGCGGAGGTACCGGCTCGGGCTTGGGCTCGGGCTCCAGGCGCGGGTTTGGCGGCGCTTCGCCGGCAGGCAGCGAGGCCGGGCGGGCCCTGGGCCCTCGCGCCCCTCCCGCGAGGCCTGCCATGCAGAGCCCCGCCGGGAACGCGAGCCGGGGACTGCCAGGCGGGCCACCCTCCACAGTCGCGTCCGGGGCGGGCCGCTGCGAGAGCGGCGCGCTCATGCACAGCTTCGGCATCTTCCTGCAGGGGCTGCTCGGCGTCGTGGCCTTCAGCACGTTAATGCGTGAGTCTGGGACCCCCGCCCCTCGGAGGCCCTGAGCGGCAGCCGCGGCCCGGCCCCCCTGGGGGCCCCTCCTGTGCGGAGAGTTCAGGCCTTGGGACCCGAATTCCTCCTCCCCCGCAAACCAAGTCTGGGTATTCCTGCACTAGGGGTAGCCCGAGCCCCTCGCTGTGGCCTCCAGCCAGGAGTGACCCTTCCCCTTTCCACTTTAAACGTCAGTCCTTTGAGACGCCAGTCTAAAACTCGCCTACCTCCCACCTTACCATCTCGAATTGTTACCCCACTTCCCAGCCTGGAGTCATGACCCCCAAGGGTGACATCCCCTTGTCCGCCCCTTCTCAGGGGCTCTTCGTGCTCAGAACCCACATCCCTCAATCCCCAGTGCGATGCTGAGCTCTTTTCTGCCCCTTCACTCTTCAAGGATTTACCTTCTCCGTTCACATTTAAATCCTGCTACTTTGCATCCCTCTCAACACCTGGAGTGTTAGGGCCATGCCTTCCGTTTCCCAGTACCCGCGTCCCTTTCCGTGGCCCTTCTTCCTCAGCTTTAGTTTCCCTTTTGTCAGGGCAGGACCCACCCAGTCTGCCTTCTTCCCCAGATCCCCTTCCTCTCGTTTCTTCCGGAACAGGCCCACCTGCTCCATCTCTGTCCCAAGCTTTCCTAATAAGCCGCATCTATAGCTTCCCCTGGCTGTACCCTTTCCACTTTTATTCTTTATATTTTAAGTTTCCTTTTCCATTAAACTTGGGCACCCTAGTGGCTGAATAGAGAAGGAAGCCCCCACCCTGTTGTCATGTGTGCTGCTGAGGGGACGGGGCGGGGCGGGGGGGGGAGGCTTCTGTTTTTCATCGTGTACATCCTTCCCTTATTAAAGTAACAAGAAGTTTTGCTCGGCATGTAAGCCTAGGAGTGCCCTTGTGACTGCGTTTTAGGGGGAAGGAAAGGTTATAACTATCTGTGCAGAGTCATTAATTCCAAAAATGACTTGTTCTCAAAACTTCCCCACTGTGCTTGTGTGGACAGAGTGGAGAGTTCCTGCAGAGAGTATGCTTTGGGGTACTCAGGAGGGATCTTGCAGCTGTGTGCCTATGTCTTGTAGGGTCCAGTTGCTGGAGTGGCCACCTTGCTTGTTTATAACTTGGGGTTTCTTTGAGTGAATTCTCTCAGGCTTTAAGTAACCCTGAAGAGGCTCTGATCATGGATACCGCGTTCTTCTGGTGGCCTGTCCTTGATAAGTCTTACAAGTGCCCAGCTGTCTATGTTTGCCACTTTTTCTTTCCTTTTTAGTTCCAACTTGCCTTGCTTTTTCTGTGCTAAACAAATACCCACTTGTACCCACAGTAATAATTTGTGACAACTTAGCCAAAATCTGCTGCTTGTAGTGTACAAGCATGTACTGTACGTGTGTGTTTTCAAGACATGATGAGTGGATCTTCATACCCCTCCTACTTCTGTGTCCTCCAGACAGCCTTCCTTTCTCTCTGAAGGAACTGTAGGTTAAATTTTTATTTCACTCCCTAACCTGAGGTTTCTTAGCCTAGCTCTGGCTGTTTCATAGGTTCGATTGATGCTGATGGCCCGGCTTATCCCCTAGGGTTTGACACTTGTGATTCAGAGAAGGAAATGTGATGATGACAGGGCAGAGTTGCTCGCAGCTGAGAAGTGTGTTAGGTTGAATGTGTTCTGAGTGGAGTCTTCAGGGACATACTCACTTCTTTACTTAATCTTCAGCGTGAGCACATGTGCAAATCCCACTGTGGTTGGTACTTTCTGTGTGCAGAGATTGGACTAGAAAGCAGTCTCTTGTTCACTGTGAGGCTTGACGTGGACAGAGCTTGTGGAAATGGCTGGTGGGTCCTGGGGTGATGTGGGTAGGAGTGATGGGGAGAAGAGTTGGAAAGGCTAGAGCTATGTCTGCCCCGACACAGAAATGGAGGTGAGAGCAAGAGCCTCCTCCCCCTACCTAGAAGCAGACAGAGCAGGCCAGGGCAATGGCACTCTGGGAGCTGGACAAGGAGAAGCCCACTGACTGGGATGCAGTCAGGGTGGGGCCCTTCTTATCTCTCAGATTTCTTGGTCCTGTTGAAATAGAACTGCGAGGCTTTTCCTTCTTGAACTACTAGGAAGAGGAAGAAATCTCTAAGGTGGAAGAGGAAAGAGATCAAGGTAGCCTTAAGGAAGTACATCTGCGAGCCATTTGGCTTTGTCCTGGGCTTTTAGTCCTCCTTCCTTCTCAGTCTGGTGGAGCTGCCAGGAGGGGCATCTGTTGAAGGCCAGGCTCCCCTGACCAGGGTCCCCCTCGCAGCCCTGAGGGAGGGAAGTCTTAGTGTGTGTTAAGGTGAGGCCACTCCATCCTTCCTCAGTTCTGTTATCTTCAAATATTTTAAATACCAACCAGTCTGTTCTGAGCAGTTTAAACAGCTGCTATCCTTTGAGGGGCTGTTTTTGAGATCACAATCTTTTCCCTTCCAAGTACCCGTGGCCCTCGAGGCAATGGGCTCGCTGCCTCTCTTCTGGAACGCTTCTCCAGTCCTGATGGCCAACACTCTTGTTTCCTGTTGGACCAGCTCTGACTGTAGAATGAACCCACTTCTCTGCAGACAAGCTGTGAGGTAATTTTTCTTACTTCACCTCCCTGATCTCGGTGACCCCTCACACCACTGTCTTTATGTTCCTTTTTCTATCCAGAAAAATCACTTTTTTCTCCACTTACACATTGCCTTGTTTTTTTTTGTTTGTTTTGTTTTGTTTTTAATCTGGGGAGGTTTGTCCTGAAGGAAGATTGCTTATATATATTAATGTCTCTGGGGAGGATTCTGGTTCTGCAAGAATTTCTCATTCTGGTGCTTTGATAGACTTCTTGCCTTACTGTGTAGGGTTTATAGACCTTCTTGGTCCAGGCAGTTGAGAACGTATATGCCAGGTCATACATGGTAGCCCATTCTTTTTTTTTTTTTTTTTTTTTTTTGAGACGGAGTCTTGCTCTGTCACCCAGGCTGGAGTGCAGTGGCGCAATCTCGGCTCAGTGCAAGCTCCGCCTCCCGGGTTCACGCCGTTCTCCTGCCTCAGCCTTTCTGAGTAGCTGGGACTACAGGCGCCCGCCACCACGCCTGGCGAATTTTTTGTATTTTTAGTAGAGACGGGGTTTCACCGTGGTCTTGATCTCCTGACCTCGTGATCCGCCCGCCTTGGCCTCCCAAAGTGCTGGGATTACAAGCGTGAGCCACCGCGCCCAGCCTGTAGCCCATTCTTCAAGCTGCATAAACATACAGACTGTTACAGGCATCACCCACACACACACATGTCCCAGTGTCAGCACCACCTTGTTGAGTTGGCGGTCTTCCTAGAGGCTCCAGCTAAGGTACCCTGTGCACGCGAGGAAAGATGAACATACTCAGAGTCAAGCTTATGAAGATACTTTCCACTTAGAGTTTTCTGAAGTGTCTACTAGGTATCTGCATAGAAAGAAATGCTTTAAACGAGGGGGCTTTGTCATAGTCGGCCCGCCAAGGAATTCCTCGTTTTGGTGATTTTGTCTATAGTCTGTGACTTGACAAAGTTGCCCAGCTAGGGTCTCAACAGAACAGAGCTGAGCAGTCCTGGAGCTCAGCAGACTGTTCCAGTACAGGGTAGCCACCCAGCTGTCAGCCAAAGGTCGTGTTGGCCAGTGTGTGTGTTGGCATTTGGGGGTGTTTACTCTCAGTACATGTGAATGCAAAGCAAACTCAAGCCTCCCTCACCGTGCACAGTCAGGGTTCTGGGCTGAAGTGTAGACAGAATTGGTTTTTAATAAAACAAGCATTTTGAGAGCTTGGATAAATCTGCCTGCCTATTTTTGTTATAGACATGGGGGCTAGCCAGCTGGGAGAAATGTGTCCATGTTTTACAAAAACACTGCTGACATTGAGAAGTGATAGCTTTTTTCCTGCAATCCAAAGTAAAATCACAAACCAGTCCACTCAGCTTTGATATCTTAAATGAGAGTTTCTGGGGTTTTCTCCATGGTAAACTGGCCTCCCTATGTGCTCTGTGTGAACAGACTTGAGTTGGCACAACCTTCCCTACGATCACCTCTCCCCACCCCATCCTGGTTTTTATCTCTAAACATGTCAAACATAGAAAAGATGAAAAATGATACACTGAACATCTGTCTGCCCTCTACCTAGATTTAGCAGTCGTTCACATTTTGTCACATTTATCTCTTTATTCTTTTTTTTTTTTTTTTGGCTGAGCCATTTGAAGGTAAGTTGCGACCAGCATCACACTTTACTGCTAAATACTTCAGCTAAGTCTGCCCAGAGTAAGGACAATCTCCCACATAACCACAATTGCATCATCACACTTAAAAGAATTAATAATAACTCCATGATATCATCTCATATCCAGTCCATAGTCACGTTTCCCCAAATGTCACAAGTCTTTTATAGCTGGAGTTTTTAAAAGCTAAGATCCAATCAAGGTCCACACGTTGTGTTTGGTCATGTTTTCAGTCACTTTCATTTCTAGACGAACCTTCTCCTACACATACATGCACACTTTTTTTTTTTAATGTTTCTGGCTTTTTGAAGAGTCCTGGCTGCTTGTTGTGTGGAGTGCCCCACATTCTGGAGTTGTCTGGGTGTTTCCTTGTGGTGTTTGAATTGTTTCACCAACCCCTGTTTTCCTGAGTTTGGTCTGGAGCAGTTATTAGATTCAGATACCCTGTTTTATGGCAAGAACATGCCATAAGCGGCGCTGTCTGTTTCATGTACGTTCCACCAGGAGGCATGTGACATCATGCTGCCCCACTATTAGTGTTAATAAGGTTGATGACTTGGTGATGGTGGATGGAAGACCGCTCAGTCTCCCCCTTGTAAAGGTACATCTTCCCCTGGGCAATTAATAAGGGATCTCTGCAGTGATAATACTTTGAGATCATGTGAATACTCTGTTTCCCAGTAGCCTTTCACCCAGTGATCACCTCCTTCTGGTAAAATAACAGAATACAGTGACAGCTGAATTGGAACTGGAGCTCACGAGTGAAGGCGCCTGTCTTTGGGTCTGGAACCCAGCACAAACTCAATCAATGTTGCTGTCCTTTCCTCCCTCTGGAGTGCCAGCACGGGCAAAGGAAGAACGCCCCTTTTTTCATGCCAGGCTGGTGTTGTGGCCAATGTTAGCATACTGGCTGTCTTAGAGCTTTCATTTTTAGAAAGTTTTCAGGTTTTCTAAATGTTTATTTATTTGGTAGCATTTATCCATAATGATGATCTGCTGCTTGATTTATCATGTAACTTCATTAATTTAGAATAAAATCAGGACAAGAGGAAGTTGTCTGAATTAGGGGACAATCTGAGTTGTAGAATAACTTACCAAATGCATTTTTTTAAACTTTTAAATACCTCTATTGGCCACATGTTGCCCTGTTGGGGCCTCTCATGCTTCCGCTGCTTTAATATCTGTTTAAAGTCTTTTGCAGTTAGTATATTTGCACAAACATGAAGATTTGTTGAAGGGGTTTTACAAGTGGTTAAAAATAATGGGATCCCTGGCTCTGGATCCAGCCTGACCCGGCATCCATGTCTGCTTCGCTCTGCCATGTGGTGCCCCTGAGTAACTTCTGCATTTCTCAAAGCTTCAGTTTTTTCCCCAGTAACATGTGGATAATAATCCGTCTTTTCTGGGGCTATGGAGATGAGAAAGAATGTGTTTGAGGAAGCTGGGTTGGTGTCAGGCACATGTTAGGCCCTCCTTGGGGGTGTGTCTTCATCCTTGTTATTACATTGTTTGTATTCATGAGTTGGGCTGAAGAATGTTTCACAAGTGCTTAAGTAACTTATTTTCTGAATTAGTTTAAACATTTCCCTTTCTTTCTTGTTTGTACAATGTCTTTACCTTTAGCCCTCTTCACAGAGTGCATGGCAGTGAAAAAAAAGAAAGAAAGAAAAGCACCTTTAGCCCAGCCAGCACAGTGAGTGTGAATCCAGATTAGCATGTGCCAAAACCAGGTGGCTTTCGTGGCCAAAATAATCTTCCTTGACCTAACCTTTCTTGTGTTTTTACCGGCAGGGCCCCCATGTGGGCTCTGAGAGAGAGGGCAGTGGGTGCCTGGGGCTGCCCCACTTCCAGGTGATGAACCTGCTTCAAGTCGGCTGGCTTTTCTTTGCCCAGGGCCCATGGTAGTAGGTGGTGGCGCTGGCCCCTGGAGCCGGCCTCTTTCCTGCAGCCTGCTCTTCACTGAGTTCCCAGCATGCCAGCCCCCTCACAGGAACCCTGTACAGAAGCGGTCGGTGAGCAGGTGAAGTGCCTTGTACAAGGGCTCCTGGTTAGTAAGTGCAGAACTGAAATGTAAGCCAGGTCCCTGGGACCCCAGACACCCTGAGCCACTTCCTCTGTGCCTGCCTGCTTTTTCCACCCCTCTTTACACACAGGTGCACTTTCTGATTACTCTGTATCTGTGGCTACCTCACCTCATTTTTTTTCTATCTGAACAATTCTGATTTTCTTTCTTGATAATTATTTTTATTTAATTTTATTTAAAGCATTATTGTTTTATGACTGTTGATAACATTAAAAATATAAATTTGAAATGACTCATCAATCACTTCATGCATACATGAGTCACACCCTAGGTCTGCTTTTCTGGGCCTTTGTGAAGATTTTCCTTGGCTGGTCAGAGGGTGGTGATTCTACCCCAAGGCTGAGGTCTAGCATCTGAGGCGGAGGCACCCCCGCCCTACCCCAGAGCAGCAGAAGCAGGGAGCACGGAGTCCCTTTACTCGCTGGTGAGGAAGGGTCTGCAGGTTTCTGGGTGGCTTCAGGTTACATGCTGAGTTTCACGGAGTTCGTTTCCCTGTTGCTTGCCATATGACTATAAGGAAGGTAGTTAATAATCTTGAGGTTTACCCAGAAGAATTATCCTTTTCCTTGTGTATGCATAGAAGCAGTTGGTGAGTCTCTTTTAGATTACTCCACTGCTAGGAAAGCTATCCATTGAATCCAGAGTTTTTCAGCCTGGCACTGTTGGCACTTTGGATGAGATAATTCTTTCTTGTGGGAGGCTGTCCTGTGCATTGCAAGGCATTTAACAGCATCCCCAGCCTGCCTCTACCCACTAAATGCCAGTAGAATCTCTCATTGTGACAACCAAAAATGTCTCCCGACATTGCCAGCTGTCCCCTGGGGGGCCAAATCGCCCGTGTTTAAGAACCACTGCATCTGTTCAGTTTGTGAATTTCTCAGCAAACTCATATTTGTTCTAGAAGAACAGATTAGAAGGTCAGTGTGTTGTTTCCAAAGTATAAGAACAGTGGACTATTAGGATCTCTTAAGTACTTTGGTGCCAAGCCCGCTATTGGATGCTTCCTTGACGAAGAGTTGAGACTGGTGCCCAGTCCTTGAGGGGCTCACAGCTGGAACAGGCTGTAGGCAGGCGGGCGGGCAATTCTAGTATAGCATGAAGAGGATTGTAGAAGCTTGAACACACTGGAGAGGGGAATGAGGGGTTCTGCCTGGGGACTCGAGGAAGTGTCCCTAAGGAAGCTCCACCTGAGCACCAGGCTAAGGGCTCTCGACACGGAGCGGGTGGTAAGAGCATAGGTTCACGTAGAAGAGACCAGCGCTGGAGAGGATAGAGGCAGAGGGTCTCAGGAAAAAGAGGCAGTGTACTCGGAGGCTTTCCAGAGAGCCTTCCTTATTCCATTTCAGGCCTCTTTTACGGGTGCATTTAAAGAGGATGAATTAAATTATTGGGTGTCAAGTCTGCATATACTACTTGCTCCATTTGTGTTATTTCCTTGAGAACCTTTCTTTTAAAGCAGTTTTACATCTCATGTGGCAGCCCCTGAGAAACATACACTGTTTATCTTTGGGGCCACAGAAGAAGAAACAGGGACCCAGTAACCACCTGGCTCCCGTCCTCTTGGCAGTGCCTTCTGAGCTAGACGGTGGTGATGTGGGCAGACGTGCCGTGCTCGCCCAGGTTGGGCATTTAGTCCTCACACAGCCTGAGAAGTAGGGACTGATAGTATCTCCATCTTATAGATGAGGAGATTGAGTCGCAGAGAGATTAGGTAACCCACTCAAAGTCACACAGCCGGTAAGTGGTAGAGCTAGGCAGTGCGGTTGTGCAGACCTTCCATTTGGATAGTAACAAAGCCGCTCCTTATTGTTAACTAGCTTTTATGGATTGTCTGCCATATCCACACGGATGTGGAGAAGGTAGAGATACTTTCAGCCTGGATTATATGTAGCTCTCGAGGTGTGGGCACAGATCGTCATGCCAGGTTAGGCAAGCCCTGGGAACCACCGTCGCCCACTGAGCACGGTTGCAGGCTTTGGAGGGGTTGGGCTTTGCTACAGAACATCTCTGACAGAAGTTCAGTTGCTGGTACATTCTAAAAATTCTGTACCTACTACGGCAGGATTGTCATGCATCGAAGTCGCCTTAGTGCCTATGAGAAGCCTTCTCCGTTGACTTACTACAGCCCCATCTGATCATCACATGCCCTCCTGCTGCATCTTCTGGTTTAGTGTGCCCTCTTCATTCTAAGGGGCATTTTGTGCTGTAAGCAGGTTCCACTCAAGCCATTTTGGGGAGGAGGAGGCAGAGGCTGGTGAGCTGAGCACACTGAGAGCAGGTTTCATGGTGCGGACATTGGGTGGGGTGGCACGAGGAAGGAGGGAGAGGCTGGGGATACCCAACCAGTGTTTTTCTTGGCTTTAAAACTTCTTTTAAAGATGTGATGTTGTGTATTCATGGTTTTTCCGATCACCAACCATTGATGGGCGTCGACAACTTTCATGCTTTCTCTTTATTTCTTGTATGCAGAGTTAAGTCAGGACACATACGGGGCCAACTCTGCTTTTTCATACATTCATCTTACTTAAAATGCTTCCTCTGCCAAGCTTTTGTCTAGTCCATGGCCTTTTCCAGGCCTCTTGAGCTCATCTGTGTTCTTCGTGGGCTTTTCCATTTTGTTAGAAGACATCTTCATTTAATAGTGTGAAATGACGTAGAGGCATGAGGTAGTAACAATGCATTTAAATGATGTAAGCATAAGACACTGTCCTATAGGAATAGTTGAAACACAGCCACACGGTGCATGCCGCGTCCTTTTGCCCAGAGTCCTGTGCAGTGTGCACCATCGGATCATTAGAGCAACTTTCTGTTTGGGTAGGGAGTTTTGGGCAAAATATCTGCAGGTGGTTACATCAAGTAGGGCTCTCTGCACGCTGTTTATGTGCATCCAGTCTTCGCATGGGGAGCAGTGGAATATGTCAGGGAGGCTTGCTCAGAGCACATTGAAGCAAGCGTGTTACTGGCGTGGCTACCCTTCACTTGCCAGGGCTTGCCCTTGGGGGTGTCTGAGGCAGCCCATTGTATGTTACAAGTCTGCTATTCCATTATGCCCTGACCCTCAGTCCAAGCCCTGGAGCAAAAAGGGGGTTCAGAAGCACATGAGAGGCTGGAGATGAGGGACATGTGTCACAGTCCTAAAGACATAGTGGAGGGAAATTCAACTGTTTTTTTTTTCTGTCAAGAGCCCTGGCTTTATTCTACCTTCAGATTTCTGTGAGAAACCCTATCAATTACTAGCAAAAAAAAAAAAAAACTGATTCTTTTATATGAAGTTAGAGCAAACAGGGATGCTAAATTGCCTATTAATCCATTTAGCAGATTACATATTGATTTTTTTCCCAGTGTGTTTAAATAAATCATTTACTAATATTCTAAATAGGTAAAAACCTTCAGGGAAATGTCCAGCACACGTGCCGTAGGGTCACCATGAGCTGGGTTGGAATGTTGCTGCTACAGACAGGACCTTATCCTGGATGCAGCCATTTTATAGTGAAATCTCATTCTTCCAGTCACGGAGGTCCTCAGGCCAGGCTAGTGTGGACGTGGTGACGGATGAAGTTTGGTCTGGGGTGATGTGAGGCATAAGGGCATGGAGGCGGGTGGTGGGTAGGAGAGGCAGTGTCTCAGAGTGTTTGTTAGCTCATGTTCCATGGCATGTGAACTGCTGAGCCCTACCAGGGAGCTGCTTGGTGCTTGTTCCCACTGGCTGTAGCTGCTGTAGTGCCATGTGTGGTCCTTCTTAGTGTAGGTCTAAGGCAGCATCCTTGTGTCTTGCAGGACAGCCAGGCTCCTGAGCCTTACTGCCCCCGTCCTCCTTTTCCCAGCTTTTCCTGTGCCGCAAACATCCAGTCTGTGTGGTACAGGATAGGCCTCTGCCTGTGCCTGGGTCCGGTCCACCAGCCAGGCTGTGCTAGCGCACAGTGCCACCTGATGATGCTCTGGCGAAGTGCTCCTCCAGTCCAGGTTTGCTCCTGAGCAGTGAGATCTGGGGAGGTGGAAAGAGGCTGGGATTATTTTCTTTTCTAACTACTAAATACTTCAGCATGCATTTTCCAAGGACACAGGTGTTCTTTTATGTAACCACAGTATAATGATCAAAACTCAGGAAATTTAACATTAATATGTTATTAACAATGCACAGTCCATGTTCACATTTCATCAATTGCCTGACTACTATCATCGCTTTTTTTTTCCTGGTCCAGAGGCACACTTGACGTTTAATTGCCACATTGCTTTAGTCTCCTTTAGTCTGGAATTGTTCTTTAGCCTTTCTTTTTCCTTCCTAGCCTTGACACTTTTGAGAAGTGTAGGTCAGTGATTCTGTAAAATGTCCCAGATTGGGTTTGTCTGATATTTTCTCAAGATTACATTCAGGCTACATGTTTTTGGCAGGCTGCTGCCTGCATACATGATGCCGTGGCCTACTCAGTGCATCGTAACCTGAGGTGCCTGGTGTCAGTTGATTCTAGTGTTGGTGAAGATTTCATTGATAACTGGGATAGGGTTGCTCCTCCAGCTCTCTCCACTGTGAAGTTACAGTTTTTCCCTTTGTAATTAATAACTGATTTACAGGGAGATATTTTGAGACAATGTAAATATAAGATGTTTTCAGTCTTTCTTGGAAAGCCTCCCCCATTTGGAAGGGAGCCACAAATATAGAGTGAAGGTCCTACAGCCAATTTTTGATCTGGTAACTCTCTGGTGATGAAACTGAGTCACATGTGTAGAGTACTCATTACGTGTCAAGTGTTGTAAGTGCTTCACGTATGTCAACTCATTTACTTTTCATATTATCCCTATGAGACGAGTACTCATATCATCTTACTTTACGTCTGGGAAAACAGGCACTGAGAGGTTAAGGCCCCTGTCTAAGGATGTGACAATCACTGTGTGGCAGAACTGGAATTCAAACCCAGTGGGCCTCACTGCAGTGGTGGGGCCTTGCGTCCCCTGCCATTCTGCCTGCCTGCTGCCATGTGCAGCATACACGTGTGCTGCTTGACACACAATGCTGCTTCTCTGACCTGTGCACGTTCCTGTCCTCTGCATGTGGAGGTCTTAAACACCATTTGGTCCCCACTGTCCCTGACCTGCTTGGTTTTTTTGACTGAGAGCCTCACTGAAATCTTTTTTCTAGGCGTGATAGACAGACTGGGAAGAAGCCAAAGGCTTTTCATTTTGAGATTGGAGTCCATGGGCCTTGTCCTGGAAGCCAGAAGAATCTTTCCTATGTGGATAAATTTAACATTTAAGCCTGTGCTAAAGGATGAGGAGGCTTTAGCCCATGAAAGAGTAACAGATATAGAACTTGCCCATCTTCTATAAGCAACCAGAAAACAGGCCAAAATGTATAGAACAACTTTGCAAATATCAGATAGCAGGCATCAAGACAGTGAGCCTAAGAGAAAAGAAGTAATGAGGTGAGCCCTATGGTCTTCCCTCCAACATTGTGCTGGAGGCAGTTTCCAGATCTCAGAGCAGCGAAGAGGAACCCCAGTGAAGCCCAGCAGTCTCGCTGCATTGAGAAGACACATCTGAGGAGGCCAATGCAGTTGGAATTTGCAGGGGACAGTACAGAGAAAAAAGAGCTATGAAGAAGGACAGCTCTTCACCTTAGCTTAGGGGTCTCCTCGAGACTTTTTATGAACAGATCTGTTGTATAGGGCACAGGAAGCAAATTGAAGAACCACTGCTAGAGAACTGTAAGTGGAACTACGTCCAGGATGGAGAGACGTTTGAGTTCTTTCCAAATAGAGCAGAGAGACATTGTTGAACACCTGGGACATCCGTAGACCCCTCAAAAGAGTCATCATGCCTTAATGTTAGGTTTTATCTAGCTCTAGAGAGAAGAGGACAAAGTTTAAAAACAAGCCTTGAAGCCATATACAAAAATTGACTGGAAATAGGTCACAGACTGGGAGAAAATACTTGCAAATATGACTATCTGACCAGGTGCTTATAACCAGAATATGTAAAGAATTCTTAGAACTCAGAAAAAAAAATGCAATTTAAAAATTGGCAAAGGATCTGAAGACATTTCTCCAGAAAAGATTTACAAATGGCCAGTAAGCACATGAAAAGATGCTCAATATCATTACTCATCAGGAAAATGCAAATTAAAATATGATGAGATACCAATATATACCCACAAGACAAGAATGGCTAAAATTAAAATTGACGAACAATACTAAGAAGAGAATATGAACTGTAGAACTCCTATGCATTGCTGGTAAAAATGCAAAATGGTACAACCACTTTGGAAAATTGTTTGAAAGTTTCTTATAAAGAAAATGAAACGTACCATACAACTCAGCAATTTCACCCCTCGAGATTTACCCAAGAGAAAGCACATGGCCATAGAAGGACGTGTGCATAAATATTTATAGCACCTTCATTTGTAATTGCCCCAAACTAGGAACAGTTCAAATGTTCAACAACACATGAATGGATAAACAAATTGTAGTATGTCCACATAGTGGAATAAATGTCAGCAGCTAAAAGGAACAAACTATTGATACATGCAACAACATGATTGAATCTCATGGTTGAGTATGCTGAGCAAAAGAAGCCAGATAAAAGGAATACATACCGAATGACTCCATTTATATGAAATTCTAGAAAAGGGAATTCTAATCTATAGTGACAGAAAGCAGATTAGTGGTTGCCTTGGGGTAGTAGGAATGGGACTGACTGCAAAAGGACTTTTTGAGTGGGCGCAGTGGGTCACACCTGTAATCCCAGCACTTTGGGAGGCTGAGGCGGGTGGATCACTTGAGATCAGAAGTTTGAGGCCAGGCTGGCCAACATGGTGAAACCCTGTCCCTACTAAAAATATAAAAATTAGCTGGGCGTGGTGGCCGGTGCCTGTAGTCCCAGCTACTTGGGAGGCTGAGGCAGGAGAATCGCTTGAACCTGGGAAGCGGAGGTTGCAGTGAGCCAAGATTTTGCCACTGCCCTCCAGCATGGGCAACAGAGTGAGACTCCATCTCAAAAAAAAAAAAAAAAGAACTTTTTGGGTGATGGAAATTACTGTATCTTGATTGTAGTAGGGTTACATCAGCGTACACATTTCCCAAAACTCACTAAACTGTATGCATAATATAAGTGCATTTTTGTTATGTAAATTTTACCTCAGAATTGTTTTAGAAGAGAAAGGGAAAAAAAGGCTTGGAATGATCAAGCTGCTCTACAGAGTTCACTGCTTGCCCAAATAAACTTACGTGCTCACTAAAGGCAGACAAAATGTAAACACTTAACAATGTAACTAACAATCATGATGTATAGCCCCAATCAACAATTTCTAGACAGGTTAGATAAAGAAGCAGGAAATTGTGGCCTATAATCAGGAGAAGAATCAGCTAATATTAATAGACCAAGAAATTACAGAGATTTTAGAATCACCAAGAAAGGATTGAAAAACAGTTATAAATATGCTAAAGTTTTAAAGAAAAATAATAAGCACAATGGAAAATAGAAAAGCAAAGCAAATGGAACTTCTAGAACTGAAAATACAATTTCTGAAAAATTCATGAACTTATAAACCGAAAATTAAACTATGAAAGAATATCGTATGTGAAAACATAGCAACAGAGCTTTATAAATTAAAGCGTAGAGAGAAGAAAGTCTTAAAAAAAAAAACAAAGGAACAGAGCCTTAGTGATTCATGGGAAAATATCAAAGGTCTAACGTGTAATTGGATTTCCTAAAGAGGCAGGGGAGGAAAAGGCAGAAAAATGTTAGAAGAAATAATGACTGAACATTTTCCAAAGTTGATGAAAATTATAAACTCATAGATCTAAGAAGTTTGATGAACCCTAGGCAAGATAAACGCAAAGAAAATCACACTAAGCCATATCATAATCAAACTGTTGAAAAACAGATGATGAAAAGAAAATTGTAAAAGCAATCAGAGGAAAAGAAGACATTTTGTACAGAGAAATCAACATAAGAACTAATTTGGACTTTTTGTCAAGCTATTCAAGCCTGAAGACAATGGAACAACATCTTTAAAGTCCTCAAAGTGAAAGCCTGTCAATCTAGGATTCTATAGCCAGTGAGAAATACCTTTTATAAATGAAAGCAGATTTAAAAACTGGATGAGAGCACTTTGATCCTTCCTCAAAGTAGGTGGCTCCAAACCTGATAATGACCATTCCAACTCAGCTCCTTGGCCCCTTTGTAAGTTTTGACATCTTTAGTTACCATGTCATGAGTTAAGTGTGATAGTAACAAGTTACAGACGTTTGGAAGAAATTGAGTTGCTTTCTTTAATTAAAAACTACTTGCCACCGCTATATGAGAAGCAGTGCAGGGATGTGGTTTTAGGCTCCTAGAAGCCATGCTGGGAAACCAGGTGCTCTCGGCATCTCCTGTTTATGATGCCTTTCTCCATCCTCCCATGCACTGCTGTGGCCGACTCTAAGTGCCAGGACCTAAGCCCTTCTTCGTACCCCTCTGTGGCATCATTTTTGTCCAAACTGCCCTTGTTAGCAGACTCCTCATTGCACTGATAGGATACCCCTTGTTTGGGGGAATGAAAAACCAAATTTAGCTTCAAATACCTTTTTTGGTTGTTGAAGTAGAATAGGGGAAAGGAAATCTCCTTTCAGGGTGGACAGAAACACTGTGGTGACTACTTCTAGTGCTTTGTTCTTTTTTCCTACCTTGAAGAGCTGTTAGCCGAGTAGGTCAGCAGAGAACATGAGTGTGTCAGCCAAGACTGAATTTGAAAGCAAAGCAGCAGCTTCAAGTTCCCCCTTGAAAGATGCATCCATGCCACATCCAGTAAAAACGTCCTGAGAACTTAGAATGACAAATGTGGCAGGTCACCTCCATGATGGACCCCAGTCATCCCCACTCATGATGTTCACACCCTTGTATAGTCCCTTTCCACATGTCAAATTTATGAGACCAGTAGAATGTGCTAGAAGTGAAGCCACATGGCTTCCGAGATCAGGTTATTATGAAGACTGCAGCTTCCATCTTGAGGGTACTTGCTTGCTTGCTCCCTGCTGGGTCCCTTGCTCTGGGGAAAGCCAGCCGTCATGTCTTGAGGACATTCAGGCAGTCCTGTGAAGAGACCCACGTACGTGGTGAGGAGCTAAGGATCCCAGCCCCTAGCCCTGTGTGAGCCTTCTGAGAAGCGCATCCTCCAGCCCCAGTCAAGACTTCCGGTGATGCCGCCCTGGCCGACAGATTGGCTGCAGCTTTACAAGAGAACATGAGCTAGAACTACGCAGCCAGTAGTAAATGTTTACTTCTTTAGGCCATTAAGTTTTGTAGTAATTTGTGACACGGTGGTACAAAACTAACATAGCAAAGCTGTGAGAGAAGTTAAGAAACTTGATTCCTGTTCTCTAAGAGTCCATAGCCTGCTTAGGAAGGTAGACCACTTGAGCAAGTAACTATTCTAGGCTTGTATGCTAAGTGAGCAAAGACTGATTCAGGTATATTTACCTGTTGGGCTTACCAATTGGATTTCATCTTAGCGAGCAGGGCTGTCAGAATCCCAGAGTGGTTTGTAGCATTGCTGTTCCTCCTGAGTTCGTTCGTTCTTATTTATTTAGAGATGGAGTCTCACTCTGTCACCCAGGCTGGAGTGCAGTGGTGCAATCTCAGCTCACCGCAAGCTCTGCCTCCCTGGTTCACGCCATTCTTCTGCCTCAGCCTCCCAAGTAGCTGGGATACAGGTGCCCACCACCATGCCCAGCTAATTTTTGTATTTTAGTAGAGACGGGGCTTCACCTTGTTAGCCAGGATGGTCTCGATCTCCTGACCTCGTGATCTGCCCACCTTGGCCTCCCAAAGTGCTGGGATTACAGGCGTGAGCCACTGCGCCCAGCCCTCCTGAGTTCTTGAAGGTAGTTTAGACAGGCTCAGATACCAGCAAACCTGTCATCCAGAGTAGGAGTTAGCTACTTTTTCAGTCTTAAGGATTTCAGAGAGGTAATTTGTCGTATTCTTTTTTTTTCCCACATTTTCTATTATTTTTGATTGCATATGTGCCTTACCCTTAGCAAGCCTACCTGATTCTCACTGTTTACATTTTTTTTTCTTTTTTTTTTTTGAGACTGAGTTTCACTCTTCTTGCCCAGGCTGGAGTACAATGGCGCCATCTGGGTTCACTGCAACCTTTGGCTCACTGCAATCTCTGCCTCCCGGGTGGGTTCAAATGATTCTCCTGCCTCAGCCTCCCGAGTAGCTGGGATTACAGGCATGCCCACCACATCTGGCTAATTTTGTATTTTTAGTACAGACAGGGTTTCACCATGTTGGACAGGCTGATCTCAAACTCCTGACCTCAAGTGATCCACCTGCCTCGGCCTCCCAAAGTGCTGGGATTACAGGCATGAGCCACCGCACCCGGCTTTACTGCTTACATTTTAACTGGTAGGAAATCTGAGTTTCTATAGTCCACAATGGATTGGTGAACGAAGATGAATTTCAGACTATTTTTGTTATATAATGAGCCTTTGAGTTGCATGTGGGAGTCAAACAGAAGCTAATATTGAAACAGCCAGCTCATTCCATGCATAGTGACTTTCTACACATTTTTGGTCTTAGTTGTGTGGCTTTGTTTCAGTACCTCCTTTGTAAGGAGGCAGTTGATGGATCTTCCTTTTCCTACGAGCCCTTTCAAAGGTACCAGCAGCCCCAGGAGCTCTGTCTCCAATGCTTCGGGAAAGGAAGTGCTACGGGAATGGAGCTTGGCTGAGTCTTCGTTCTCTGCCGTGAGCACTCCCACTGGGTTTTTCCCCAGCCACCTGCTCTTCTCCTGTCCCTAGAATGTGCTGAGACGCAGTCACCACTCTCCTGGTTCTTATAGCAGATGGTTTGGTCTTTTTTTCTTTTTACTTATAATGAATATGTAATAATTGTACATATTTGTTGTTTGGTCCACTCTTGACAGTGTTTTAACTCTGCTTTCTCTGGTTCTGTGCTTGCCCACCCACTTCTGGCCCCTCTTGTATAGCATCAGGTGTGTGAAGCTAAGTCTCCTACAGGCGGCTTGGTGAAGAGCACGTCAGAAGGATGCGTGCTGATTGGGACTCTCGCCTGGTTGATGCACACTGTTGCCTGGTTGGAGAGTCTGAGGACAGGTTGGAGGGCCCCACCCGGGCCCTAAGCCTCCTTTTGTCTAGGGTCTCATGAACTGTGCTTGGCCTTTCTGAGCGGGAGCTGGCATAGCAGACCTGTTTCAAATGAGAAATAGCAGGGCCAGAGCATGCTGATTTTCTGGGGTTGATTTATGTTTTTTCTAGAATTTTAGGAAGGCAGGAATCAAGGAAGACACCCTTGTGATACAACCCCAGAAACATCACCAAGCAAGCCCCTCTCCAGAATTCCAGAGGCTCAGGTGGCTTCCCCTCACTTCATGTAGCTAGGGTTCAGAGCCCTCAGGGAAGGAGACTGGCTAGGAGGCAGAGCTCCTTTTCTACGTGTTCTTTAAGCAAGCTCTCTGCCAGCCTCATGCCTTGGGGTGCTTACCATGCGCTCTGCAGGACAAGAGGGGCAGAAAAACTTAATTTCATGATGCCTTTTATGACATCCATGCCATGTGATGGTGGTTTTTCCAGCTCCTTTGTGGAAGGAAAATTTGAGAGATCCAAGTAGAGAGATGAACAAAGTGAGCCCTGGGAGTTGAGGAATCCTATTCTGACTGAGACTCTCCCTTTCCTCATGCAGCCGGTGTTCCCAGTTCTCAGAGTCTTGGCTTATTTACATTGTATATCCCCCTGTACTGGTGTACATGCTTCTCATGTCACTTGTTCTTCCCTCCTGGTCCTCCTGTTCTTCCTAAGTGGAGGAGAGGCGTCAGTAGCTGTGAGAAGAACCCCAAGGCTCCTGAAGTATCCATCAGACTACTCTGGAAGGGATTCCCACTGCCCGCCAAAGAGGGCTACAGATATTTTAGCTCATAGCAGGTGATGATTTCTTAAGGTCCCAGCCTCCTGGCGGTGGAAGGCTGCCTTGGCTGCTGTCTGCTGCCCTGTCTCTGGCCACCTGACTCCTAGGCCTGGGGACTGAGGACATGAGCTTTGTTGTTTCTCTTCTGAGATTCTCCCTAGTTACACAACTTGTATGGTTTGAAAGGAGAAGACTCTGGATGCCAACTTCATTGGGCTGAGGAGCTAGGGCAAAGGTCTTATGTGTAATTTAATAATTCTGGTGTCATGAGAAGAGCTGATCTTCCTTTAATTGTTCTGCCTAGCATGCTTATTAATTCTCTTCCATCAATAAAATTGTAAGGTAAAGCCCAGTGTTCCCAGAAGAAGAGTTTTTTTGCTTGAGTAAAGGTGTAGCACCCTCACAAAGCCAGTGGATGCTATTGCAACATCCGTGCACTTGCACTGCCGTTGGAGCCTCTCGGTAGACTCCTCGTCTGCCATGCTATTGGCATTCCCACCCACTCCTGAAGGCAGTGTCCTATCGGCTCTTATCTGTTGAGAAGGTTAGATATGGCCTTCTGGAACCCTGGGGAGCTGGTCCTCTGAACTTGGACTTGTCCTTGACTTCTTTATGTAGCTTCATAACCAACCAGCTTCTCTTGGTTGTAGGTGTGTGCCCTTGGAAAACCAGTGGAGATGTTTCTGTTCAACGCTATCAGAACAAAAATGCATTTAGGTAGGCTCACGAGACAATCAGGGAGAAAAGTCTTTGTCATCCAAAGGGACCAGGGAACAGAGATAGTGTAGCCAGGAATGTAGGGTTTCTACACAAGGACACAAAAGTAATACATCCAGAACCACAGGGTTCCTAGACCAGGGAATGAGGTGATACAGCCAGGACCATAGGATTCCTAAACCAGGCAAAGAGGCGATACAGCCTGGACCATAGGGTTCCTAGGCCAGGGAGCAGAGGTGGTACAGCCAGGACCATCGGACTTCTAGACCAGGGCATGAGGTGGTATAGCCTGGACCATAGGGTTCCTAGGCCAGGGAACAGAGATGGTACAGCCTATTGGTCACATGCATGGTGTCTAGCATCAGACTGCCTAAAGTTGGGCCCTTGCCTCTCATGACCACCGGGCCACGTTATGGTAGTTTTTCCAGTGCTGTCTGACTTTGTCTGTGTGAGATTGTTTCTTGTTCTCAAGATAGGGGAGGTGATGGTGATTACCTGTCTTTCTTTTTTTTTTTTTTTTTTTTTTTTGAGACGGAGTCTTGCTCTGTCGCCCAGGCTGGAGTGCAGTGGCGCGATCTCAGCTCACTGCAAGCTCCACCTCCCGGGTTCATGCTATTCTCCTGCCTCTGCCTCCCGAGTAGCTGGGACTACAGGCATGTGCCACCACACTGGCTAATTTTTTGTAGTAGAGACAGGGTTTCACCGTGTTAGCCAGGATGGTCTCGATCTCCTGACCTCGTGATCCGCCCACCTCGGCCTTCCAAAGTGCTGGGATTACAAGCGTGAGCCACCGCACCCGGCTGGTGATTACCTGTCTTAATGGGTTATGAGAATTAAGTGAGATATAGCGCTTGGCACTGCTGGGTGCAGGGTGGGTGCTGAGTGAGTGTTAGCTCACTGAGGCCCACCATGGCTGACTGGCCACCACATCACACAACCCTGGGGAGGTAGGACAGTTCACACCATGTCATCAGTTATTAGAATTGGGAAAATACAGATAGCTTAATCCAAGACTTGATGTACAGGTGGAACTGGAGGGATTGAATGGCTCACCTGAGACTTTCCAGCAGGTCAGAGGCTGAGCCAGGACTAGAACCCAGAATTCCTCTGTCCAAGGCCTCTGCCCTTTCCCCTCCAATGCCTACTCTTGCTGCTGTTTCTGTGCCCCCTGCCATGGCACACATTTACTTATGCTCATTGGTTTGTCCAGGGAGTTTGTTCTAGACTATGGCATGAGAAAGGGAACTCTTCCCACCTGTGAACTGACCTTCCTAACATTGTGCCACTTGGTCATGACAGCCCAAGAGCACAAGCCTGGAGCCGCAGCCAGTGGCAGGTGGCTGAGGCATGTGAAGGTGGAGGGATGTTGCACACTCTTGGGAAACATGGGCTTTCTTCCTTCCCTCTCCCAGCTTCAGGCTGGTCTGGCAGAGGCAGGCACTGGGTTGCCCAAAAGCGTGATGGCAGAAGCAGCCCCAGGCAGGGTATGTCAGAGGAGACCTGTTGTGGACTCAGCCAGTGTGGCCTGTGCCAGTGAACTTCAATGGCCATTCTCAGTTTTAACCTGCATTAAGACTTGAGTTGACTTTTTATCACAAGCCTTGAAATTTTGGACTGTGTATGTATTATAAATGTAGGCACCAGCCACCTTCAGTGTAGAATAACATTCTTGAATTGTTTTTCCACCCACAGTTGATCCTTGAACAGCGTGGGGGTTAGAGCAGTCAACACCCACACAGTTGAAAACCCGCATATAACTTCTGACTCCCCAAAAACTTAACTGCTAATAGCCTAGTGTTGACTAGAAGCCTGACCCAATAACATAAACAGCCAATTAACACATATTTTATATATGTATTATATATGGTATTCTTACAATAAAATGAAAAAAGAAAATGTTATTAAGATATGTTACTAAGAAAAATCATAAGAAAGAGAAAAATGTATCTGCTGTTCATTAAATGGAAGTGGATTATCATGAGAACTTGTGTTCGTAATGGTTTTCATCCTCTTGATCTTCACATTGAAAGCCGAGGAGGAGGAGGATGCAGGGTTCGTCTTGCTGTGTCGGGTGGCAGAGATGGGAGAAAATCCACATATAAGTGGACCCGTGCAGTTCAAACTCATGTTCTTCAAGGGCCAACTGTAGATTTAAGTGTTCTATGCTAATTCTCTTTTAGAAGCCATTCTTGTTTTTCGATAATGCTGCCTGGGTTGCACAGAAAGGCCCAAGTTTGACAAGCTTTGCGTTTTGTATCAAGGGACCAGGCTCCATCAGTCCTGGTGCTGGTGCCTCGCTGTTCAGTGGTGGGTGAGGGTCAGCAGTGGCCTGGGTTCTGGTCCTGACCTTAGTGCTTGCTGCCTGTTGGACTTCAGCAAGTTCCTTAGCTGCTCTGAGCATCAGTTTTGTCATCTGAAAATTAGGATGATTCTGTCCACCTCCTAGGTTTGAGTGAGGAATGATGGAATTTAATTTAGCTTAAGTGTCTGGGGCCATTAGTATCGCTGATGTCGATAACACCTTATGTGATGAGACTTTCTCAGATCTCCTATGGGGACTCAGTTGAATGCATACTGGCTTTAGGGAGTTGAGGAGGCTGTCTGTGATGGTAAAGCAGGGTGCTGTTGGTGAACGTGTCAGGTGAGCCTGTCCTTGCCAGCCACCCTCACACTGCTTCTCCAGGTGAGCTGGCTGCTCATGGGTACCTCTCAGTGCTCACAAGGGCTTCTGGATGAGGGAGGGGGCCGGCTGAGTGGCCCCTCCACCCGTGCCAGGGAATGGCATTTAAAGTATTTGACCTACAGATGGCAAGAGGGCAGGTGGAGTCATCTTTATGAATGAAACACACTGCACTGGGGGTTTATCCTAGTGAGTTGAGTGACCCAGTTAAGTGGGTTGGCAACTGTGATGTCCTTTGGCTTCTGGACTTAACTCTTGGCAGGTGGACCTCAAGACTCCCACCCTTTCCTTCCAGATTCAGAGTGAAAACAACATCACAAGTACCCCTCTCCATACCCGTTATTCATTCTGTTCTCTGCCAAGTTGGGACCACTCTAAGCAGCTAGAGTGGTGTGGGAGCCTTGGGTTACAGGGACAGAAATCTAACCTGCGATTTGCTGTGTGATGGGGCCACTGTGTGATGGGGCCAGCAGGTGTCTCCTCTGACTAGGAGGCAGAGAGATTAAGTGTCTGTGCTGCTTGAGCTGAGGATGAGCTTCTGTAGTGGGGCTGGCCAGGGGCTACATGTGTTACCTCTGAGAAATGCAGACGCCACGGCCATGCCTTTTTCTAAGAATTTGACTAACCACAAAGTTGCAGTGAAGATCAGTTCTTTGGGTAAAGAAAACTTTTTATAGTCAAGGTCCTCTTATCCAACACAAATTAGAACTAGTTGTTAATTTTAAGAGGTAGTGAAACTGGGGAATACAAAAAAATAGAAACATACACAATGAACATTTTATTCCAGCTTATGCCTGTTAACAGACAGGAGCACAGGGACCTCCCATCTACCAGAGATAACAGCGCAGCAGTGATCCTAGACCTGCTTGATGTGGGTTCAGTGCAGACTAAAGTGGCGCATTTTCCGTCTCTTATGAGTTCTGCCTGCTGGAAGCTTTTCTCTTAGAAGGAGATTTTCTAAATGAGTTGGGTTTGAGGAAGGTTTTTAATTACCTAATGTGCAAAATTGTAATTTAGTCATTTTTAATTTGTTGTTTTTAGCAGCAGAGATCTTTATTTTATTTATTTATTATTATTTTTTGAGACAGAATCTCCCTCTGTCGCCCAGGCTGGAGTGCAGGGGCACGATCTTGGCTCTCTGCAACCTCCACCTCCCAGGTTCAAGCGATTCTTGTGTCTCAGCCCCCCGAGTAGCCACCGTGCCCAGCTAATTTTTGTATTTTTAGTAGAGATTGGGTTTCCCCATGTTGGCCAGGCTGGTCTCAAACTCCTGACCTCAAGTGATCCGCCCGGCTCAGCCTCCCAAAGTGCTGAGATTACAGGTGTGAGCTACCATGACCGGCCTCTTTTTTGTTGTTACTACAAAAGTAATACATGCTCACTGTAAGCAACTAAAACATTATGAAAAGACAGCATAGAAAGTGAAACTTCAGTTCACTGTAAGTCCATCCTCTAGAGAGCTAACCATGGTTAATAATTTATTGTATATGCCTCTGAATTTCTGTGTGTGTGTGTGTGTGTGTGTGTATCTTTTGTTGATGTATAAAAATAAGTTCACATTACACACTGACCGTTTTAATGATTTGCTTTTCCCCACCATTCGCATGAGGGTTTTTTCCATTTCAGTGCAGATAGATCTACCTCACTTTTTAAATAGTTTTATTGAAGTATAATTTATGTACCATAAAACTCACGCATTGTAAGTATACTTCACAGTTGACGTCCATTGCATAATCACATATAATCAACCCCTTCCCTATCGATAGACATTTAGCTGGCTTCTAAATCTTCCACTCTTAAAGACAATGCTGCAGTGAGTGCTCTTCTACATAGACTTGTGGGCATTTGTGGAGGTGTAACTGTAGAGGAAAAGCTGAGTCACAGTTTGTAAACATTTAAAATCGTAATAGATATGCCAAAATACCTGACGCAACTTTTCATGTGTTTTGTGGACTGGTGGAAAACACACACACACACATCGTTGCCGGCTATGAGATTAAATACAATTCCTGAATTTATTTGTCCAGGGAATTGGGGTTAGCAGTGTAGTGGTGATGCATGGCAGGAACAGATGCAGCGTTTCTCTGTGAGTTCCCCAGCTGCCCAGGATACTGGCTCACAGGGTAGGGTCCTTCCAGGACAGCCCCATTATTCTTGGGGCTTCCATCAGTATTCAGGAAGAATGTACACTAACAAGCCCTCATTAGCAAGTACTTACAGGTCCCCAGCGCCTCTTGGCTGTTAGGTCAAATTCTGCATCCTGGAAGCCTCATCCTTCTACCTCCCACCCCACCCCCAGGGCTCTTGGAGCAGCAACTCTGACATCTCTGCCTCTAGTGTCTCTGGTTTCCAGAAGGCTCAGTTCACTGAGGCTACCCTTGGTACCAGTTTAATGACCTCTTTAACCTGGGTGGTTCTGAAGCCTAGGATTGCAAATCCACTTCCCCACGCTTACCAAATGGTTGTACAACTCGCTTTTCTACCAGTGTTTTAAGAGTACCTATTTCCTAATATCCTCACCAAATGTTTTAACCTTTGCTAATCTGGGCAAAAATCAATACTAATTTGCATTTTCAAAACTGCTGTTATTAAGGTTGCATATGTGTTTATCAGCCATTTGTATTTCTTTCCATCAAACAGAATTCCCCATGGAACACACATACAGTGATAATGCCCCCTCACTCCTACTGCCATCATTATCTTAGCAGATGACACCACAGCCCTGCTCCTGGGGGAAGCAGTGGTTTCAAGGAGGCCTGTGTTCAGAGAATTTAGCATATTTATTTGCTAGACAATTTAGGGTGGTGGGGAGAGGTTGTTGCATTTTGTTTTTGTTATTTATTTCTCAGCCTTCGGCCAAACCTCCATGGAGCAGGATTAAAGCTGGCCAACTTAGAACCTGGGCTTCATCTGGTTCAGAAAAAATTAAGTCTTTACCAAAAAATGTTCATGAGCACTTAGACCAGATTATCAGCTTCTCGTTTTTATGGTCAGATATGGTTGCCGGGCGCGGTGGCTCACGCCTGTAATCTCAACACTTTGGGAGGCCAAGGTGGATGAATCACTGGAGGTCAGGAGTTTGAGACCAGCCTGGCCAACATGGTGAAACCCTATCTCTACTAAAAATACAAAAACTAGCTGGGTGTGGTGGTGCACGCCTGTAATCCCAGCTACTTAGGAGGCTGAGGTAGGAGAATCACTTGAACCCAGGAGGCGAAGGTTGCAGTGAGCCGAGATTGTGCCGTTGCAGTCCAGCCTGGGCGACAGAGTGAGACTCCGTCTCAAAAAATAAAATTTAAAAAATAAATAATTAAAAATCAGGTCAGATATGGTGAGGGAGCCTTTGCCGAGCCAGTTCATCCTGCCTTCCAGTTATTTACGAGGAAGAAAGGTTTGGAGTAGTTGGCCTCTGACAGTCTTGCGTACAGCTTACCTCATCCATAACCAAAGCAGTTTAGTCCTTCCTGTTGTAAGACTAATAACTTGCAAACTCTGCTTCTGGGAGAACCCATCACAGAAATTCATGAAACTTATTAATTGACAGTAAATGCCTGGACAGGAGTCAATAAATATGGCTTAAAAGTGACAGACTGAATGAATTCCTTTGTTCAACAAATACTGCTTAGCTACCTGTTTGGAGCCAGGCTCCCTGTAGGTGCTAGGAATACAGAGGTAAACAGAGCAGAAGGTCCCGGTCTTATAGAGCTTACTTTCTAGTAGGGAGAAGACAGTAGTAAGAAAACGTAAGAATTTCTGAGATTAATGCCATGAAGAAAACCAAACAGGGAAATGAGACTGAGGGATGGGACAAGGTGGGACAAGCGCACCCATGGTTGAGGCAGTTGGAGGAGGCTTCCTGAGAGCTGAGACAGGAACAAAAAGAAGACAGCCACTTGGTGACCCGGGAGAAGAGTGTTCCAGATGGAAGGTGCCGCATGAGCCAGAGGGGCAGAGGCAGGGTGGAGCTTGTGGGTGCCGCATCAAGAGAAGCCCTGTGTGACTATGCGGAGCCTAAGTCACGTGGGACATTGGCCAGAGAAAGGAGCCTGCCGTTTCTTCTATCTGCCGTGGGAAGGCATGGGGGAGGTTGTGTTTGTGTGTTTCAATTTTATGGAAGTATTGTTTACATGAAGTAAATTGCACAGATCTTAAATGTGAAGTTGGACTTTTGACAGATTTGTGTCATGGAAGTTTTGAGTGGAGGGTGACATAATTTTGTTTATACTTACAAAGACCCCACTGACAGCTGCGTGGAGGATGGGCAGATGGGTTGGTGGATGGATGAATGAATGAGTGAGTGAGTGAGTGAATAATAGTCCCATCTTATTTAATAAAACATAGTGAGGCTCTGAGGCTTCTGCTCTGAGCCTCTTTTGTGGAAAAGAGTGACAGAAGGTGGCATTGGAAGCTGTCCCTGCCTCAGGGAGAGGCTAGAAGGTGGGGCAGGAGGAGTGGGTTTGGAATCCAGGGTTGTGTGCTGGCTGACTCCCACTAAGATGGGAGATGCCAGGGTTCTGCAGTCCTCCGCAGGTGCTCCCACACAGATGAGGTGCTTGCTGACTGTCATGAGCAGTCCGGCCTGGGTTCCACTCCCCCACGGCACCGAGCCCCCAGCGTCCTCTCTGCCCAGGGTGTGAGTCCTGTGGCCTTCTTGACGGGACAGGCCTGTGGACGTTCGTCCATGTGGTGTGATTCTTCAGGGTTGTAAAAAAGGTCTCTCTTCAGAGATAGTTTTTCCATCACCCTTTGTTTGGTACCTGAAATTCCAGCATGAAAATATCTTGGTTTTGAGCATATGAAACTGTCATGAGTCACTATCCCATATGACAGGAGGTGGCGGTACTTGATTGAATTGCCTCCTAACGCAACGATGAAGGGAGCAGGATGTGGGGTAGGCGAGTGTGAAGGTTGCTGGGGAATTGGGCAAGATTCAGGTCCTGAGGCACTCAGGTGCTGAGTGGGAAGCCTTGGGAGTGGTTGTGGGAGTGTCGAGAAGGTGCTGGAGGCTCCTCAGGCACCGCCCCGCCTTCCCCCAGATCTTCCAGTGAGAGGGGGCACAATTACTCGGAGCACCTTAGCGACCCCTGACCTCAGCACTCTGCTGAGGTGTTCTCCCATCATCAGCTAAAAGCATGAGATATGCTGAATCCTGCTCCCTGTCAATCCTGCCGTGTTTCCTGGGCACCTCCCAGGCCCCTGCCCTGCTGCTGGTGAGGCGGGAGGAGAGGACTCGCCTGACCAGCCTGAGGAGCACCTCCCACTTTGCCTCCCGTGGGGCCACCCTGCCTGCGCAGCGGGACGCCATGCATTCACTTCGCGTGGAGTCACTAGTGCACTCGCCCTGGGCAGAGGGTGGCAGGCCTAGAAATTGAGAGTCTTGATGGCTTCGTGTTTCTCTCCTGTGGGCCCAGGTTGTCCCTGTTGCCACTCTCATGTGCTCACCTCCCAGCACCAGCATTCAGCCTTTGGGCTGACAGAGGCCGAGCAGGCTGGGGTAGCTTGATATCTCTTGGGTCCGTTCCCACGTGGGAAGCGCAGGCGAGATTTGGAACCACAACCGTGGTGATACAACAACCAGTGATCGTGGTTGTTTTCAGATGGTGACATTTTAGATAATTTTTCTCTTTCCTTGGTTTCCAAACTTACTACAATGATTTATAATTTAAAAGAACAAAAGAGGCCAGGTGCGGTGGCCCACACCTGTAATCCCAGCACTTTGGGAGGCCAAGGCAGGTGGATCACCTAAGGTCAGGAGTTCAAGACCAGCCTGGCCAACATGGTGAAACCCCATCTCTACAAAAATACAAAAATTAACCGGGCATGACGTAATCCCAGCTACTCGGGAGGCTAAAGCCAGATGTGTGCTTTCTTGTTTCCTGCAGGTGGACTTTGTGCTTAAAGATTTACTCTTCCTCCAGCAGTTCCTCTAGCTGCTGCTTCTTGCTAGCATGTGCATGGTGCTTGCCAAGTACAAAGCATAGCTGTAGTACTCTAAGTATATTGTTTTATTAATACTCCTGTGAGCTGTGTACTATAATTTCTTCCATCTTATAGAGTCCAGTTGGAGCCCAGAGACGTTAAGCAAGTCTCCCTGGTCCCACAGTCGGCACTAAAGCCAGGTTTTGAACCCAGAGCTCATACTCACAAACACTAAGCTCTGCCGTCTTTGACTTGTGATGGGACACCAGTGTGTTCTGCTCTGTTTGTTCAGTTTAGTAGTTAAGTGCCTACTTCATTCCACGTACTGGACTGGGTGCCAAGGGTATAAATATGAATAAGATAAGGTCTCTATATCCCTCCTTAACTGTCTAGTGGGAGACAGGCAGATACTTAGTATTGCATATGAAGTGTTGTCCAAAGATGTGCATAAGAGACTTTGGGGACCCAGGAGAAGGGAGGGCACTTGGTTCAATTGCAGGGAGCTAAGCAAGATGTCTTAGAGCAATGGGAACTATCTGGAAGAATGCCTAAGAACTATCCAAGAGAAGAAATGGAGGGCCCCTCCTACGCCAAGGGGACAGTATGAGTGACAGCACTAAGGTAGGAGATGCCAGGCCATCGGGGCCCTTTTTTGCCAACTTACAAAGCCTGCATTATGTTATCCAATGATGGGGATGTGGGGCTGGCACTGGAGGGTTTTAGGCCAGGAGCAGCGTGCTCGATTCACTCTGGTCCAGTGTCAGGGTGGATTCAGGAGAGAGGACTGGAGTCAGGAGGACTTGCTAAGGCAAAGGGATGGCTTTGATTCTGGAAGTTTTTTGAGCACCAGACCAGTGCCTTTTCTGCCAACTTGAGGGATCAGTTGGATGATTTCTCACTGGATGATTATAGTCAGTTTTGTATTCCCCTCAAGACGGCAGGGGAAATGCGGGCTTTGGATTCAGGTAGACTTAGATGCAACTCTTGGTGGTGCCATTTTGGCAATGGCAAACCCCGTGACCTTATCTGTAAAATAGAGATGATACTTTGCTGGGTTGTCAGACAGATTAGAAGCAATGATATAACATTCCTGAGGTGTGGCCAGGTGCATTGGCTCACACCTGTAATCTCAGCACTTTGGGAGGCCAAGGCAGGCGGATCACTTAAGGTCAGGAATTCGAGACCATCCTAGCCAACACGGTAAAACCTCGTCTACTAAAAATACAGAATTAGCCAGGCATGGTGGCACGTGTGTGTAATCCTAGCTACTCGGGAGGCTAAGGCAGGAGAATCACATGAACCTGGGAGGCAGAGGTTTCAGTGAGCCAAGATCTCGCCACTGCACTCCAGCCTGAGCGACAAGAGCAAAACACTGTCTCAAAAAATAATGAAGTTCCTGACATGAGTACTCAGTAGATGGTGACAGCATGACAGCCACAACAGCAGCTGCTCCTCTCCCCACAGTGAACCCATGAAGTGGACAACTGAAGAAACAGACTCTGAAAACTTAAGTGACTGGCTTAAAATCATAACATTTTGGATAAAGCTGGAACTAGATTTCAAGCTATTCCCGACTTGACTGCCTTTAGTTCCCTGCCATAAGAATCACCTGGACCTCCATTTCTCCTTAAAAAGTGGCCCGACGTGGATTTAGAGTTCTACTAGGGTAGGACTGAGTCACATGGCCACACCAGCAGCATGGGAGGCTGGGAAATGTAGTCTTTAAGTTGCCTGACCAAGGGGCTTCTCTTAGCAAGGAAGAATGAGAGAATGGATTTGGGGAAGCAGCCAGCAGTCTACCTCAGTGACTTCTGGGGACTTTTTCCCTGGGCACTTTTTCGCTGGGCATCTCTGGGTTTTTAGCCCTACTACGGGGCATTGAGGAGATTTGAGATGGGGCCTGGTTGTTGGGATGTTCGTTTATCACTTAGGGAAGGTGCAGAAACACTTCTGGGTTTTTCCTTGACTGCTGGTTCTCTCCAGCAGATAGGTTTGTTCACCCCTCAGGACAGTTTCTGCCCTTTGGAGCATTGGAGACCTGGTTAAGAATTGTGGAGAAGGGGCCTGGGCTCCATAGGACCAGCCAGGCATGGCTTGAGGTCACTGGTCTGAACAGTGCTGGTTAGAGAAAGGCTTGGCCCGGGTGACTTGGCTTTCTTTGCGGCTCCTCTGCTAATTGCTGGGGTGATTCTGGACAAGTCAATTCTTCCCCTACCATTTTCCACACCCTACACTGGAGGGGGTTGGACACTCAAGGACCCTTCTGGCTCTGAATGGGAGCCACACTGCCTAGTTTATGAGCTGATACTCAACTGGGGGTGGTGCTGCTTGCCACTTGCCCAGGGAAAGAGTCCGCTGCCTCAGCACTCGCCTGTGTAGCAGGAGGCGCTGGCCCATGAGACAGCTTGAGAAACGAGGCCATCAGGGAGTGGTCCTGTTCAGCAACATGCCATGGGGCAGAGGGCTCCAAAACTATGGGTGTGTTTCTGCCTCCGGGTCATCGGAAGGCGGGAGTATTTTTCCCCAGGGATGAACAAGAAAGCATACAGGCTTATGGCGTATGAGCTCATGGCTTCCAGAGCACCCCATTCCTGAGAGTTGGGAAACCTGCTCAGCACTGAGGTCCAACGTCTCATACAAGGACCAGCGGTTTTGTGTCCCAGCAGAGCCTGTGACTGACTTCCTGCTGTCTGTGAGGGAGAGTGATCCAAAGCATCTTAGTTTCTACTTTTGGAAAGTCATAAGCTAAAAAGGCCACTGGGAGGCCTGTGATGACCCTCCTGCTTTAAGGTTACACTGTAGGTGTAACAATACAAATATTTAACTGAATTGCCTCGGTGGATTTTCATGGCAAAGAGCAGCTTTGTGCCAAGAGCCCTGAAAGGTTCATGAGCCTCTTCCTGTTCTGTATCCTCAGCAAGGGGTGATCTTCCACCCATGTTGTGCTGGTCTGAAAAATGCCATCTGGTAAGAGGGCTGCAAGGGACTGCACCACCTGGTAGCCAGGGCTGCAGCCGGGAGACCCCGGCTTCCCTGTCTTTATGCAGCCACACGCCTTTCCCTACACCTGACAGGAGCCCACCACATTCCTCCTAACCCTGCATCTCTTGGGCTGCGCCTCGTGTTGACCAGACAGCTCCCTTAAATTGAGTATTTAATCTCAAGACAGTTGTACTTTTTGACTCAGTTTCTAAATAGGGCTGCAGCTGCTACCTGGAAATTATATCCCTTCCAACGCCTGTGTTTTTTGACTTGTTATCCTACCACTCTGTGACATCAAGTGTAAAATTCCAACTTCCTTCTGCCAGTCAATGGGTCCACGTGGAGCACCAGCCCGGATTGGGCTCTGAGGAGGACAGTGGAGCTGGGTGCCTGGTCTCCGTCCTCCACATGCCGAGTGGAAAACCAAACAACATAATGTTAAGTGAGCAGTCGGTGACCTGGGTGCTGTGTGAAGTAGACAGGTAGAATTGAGTCATCCATAATTGCCGTCCTATTGTGTGGCATCAGTAGCACTGCCCAAACTTCTGGGAGAGTGAGCACCACACCCTGGTATCCTCAGGGGAGGGCGTGAGCATGGGGAAAAGGAGGGGCTCTGGGCTCATGTCCGAGAGGAGAGAGCAAGTGAGATCGAGTGGGACTGGGAGCCCTGCCAGACCACTCAAGGCAGTAGACGGTGGCAAGCCCCACAGGTGCCCCGGCACCCAAGTGGCCTGATGGGTGCACGCTGCGGCCCTGCTGAGACAGCCTCTTCAGCGATCAAATTGTCAGAGTGAGAAGGTTTGCTAGTACACCATGCTGGCAAGAATGTGGGAATGGGTACTCGTGCTATTAGTGGGAGTGTGAATTGGCACAGCCTCTGTGGAGAGCGGCGCCACAGAATAAGCTGCACATAGCTTTTGATGTAGCAAGTGTGCCTCTAGGAATCTGCCCCTCAGATACGGGCCTGCACTGGCAGAGACAGCACATGGCAGGGACATTTGCGGCAGCAGCTCATAGAGTAAATGAGATGGCACAGCCACACTGTGGGATGCCATGTAGACTCTAATGAAAGAAAATGGAGCCATGTGTACAGTAGGTGAGAGCAGGAAGGTTAGACAGCGTGTAAAGCATGTGATGGCTTGTCCCCCTCCCCGCCTCCCCCCCACACAGATCTGTGCATCTGTGTGGTTGTCCAGCATGTCTTTGAAAGGATATGTAAGGTCTTGGGGACAGTAGTTGGCCTTGAGAAGGGAAACAGAGGGACTGGGATGTCAGCCAGAAGGGAGACTTTTCACTGAATATATTTTGTACTGATAATGGTTTGGCTCTGTGTCCCCACCCAAATCTCACCTTGAATTGTACGCCCATAATTCCCACGTTGTGGGGGGGGACCTCATAGATAATTTGAATCATGGGGGCAGTTTCCCCCACATTGTTCTTGTGGCAGTGAATAAGTCTCAGGAGAGCTGATGGGTTTATCAGGGGTTTCTGCTTTTGCATCTTCCTCATGTTTTCTTGCTGCCGCCATGTAAGAAGTGCCTTTTGCCTCCCACCATGATTCTGAGGCCTCCCCAGCCATGTGGAACTATAAGTCCAATTAAACCTCTTTTTCTTCCCAGTCTTGGATGTGTCTTTATCATACAGTAAATTGGTACCAGTAGAGTGGGGCATTGCTGAAAAGATACCCGAAAATGTGGAAGCAACTTTGGAACTGGGTATCAGGCAGAGGTTGGAATAGTTTGGAGGGTGCAGAAGAAAGGAAAATGTGGGAAAGTTTGGAACTCTCTAGAGACTTGTTGAATGGCAGTCAGGCACCATGGCTCACGCCTGTAATCCCAGCACTTTGGGAGGCCAAGGCGGGTGGATCATGAGGTCAAGAGTTCAAAACCAGCCTGGCCAAGATAGTGAAACCCCATCTCTACTAAAAATACAAAAATTAGCCGGGTGTGGTGGCGGGCGCCTGTAGTCCCAGCTACTCAGGAGGCTGAGGCAAGAGAATTGCTTGAACCCAGGAGGCAGAGGTTGCAGTAAGCCGAGATCACGCCACTGCACTCCAGCCTGGGTGACAGAGCAAGACTCCATCTCAAAAAAAAAAAAAAGAGAGACTTGTTGAGTGCCTTTGCCCAAAATGCTGATAGTGATATAGACAAGGTCCAGGCTGAAGTGGTCTCAGATGGAAATGAGGAACTTGTTGGGAACTGGAGCAAAGGTGATTCTTGCTATGTTTTAGCAAAGAGACTGGTGGCACTTTGCCCCTGCCCTAGAGACTTGTGGAACTTTGAACTTGAGAGACATGATTTAGGGTATCTGGAGGAAGAAATTTCTAAGCAGCAAAGCATTCAAGAGGTGACTTGGGTGCTGTTAAAGACATTCAGTCTTGTAAGGGAAGCAGAGCAGAATAAAAGTTTGGAAAATTTGCAGCCTGACAATGTGATAGAAAAGAAAAACCCATTTTCTGGGGAGAAATAAAAGCCAGCTGCAGAAATTTGCATAAGTAACAAGGAGTCAAATTTAATCCCCAAGATCATAGGGAAAATGTCTCCAGGGCATGTCAGAGGTCTTCACAGCAGCACCTCCTATCACAGGCCTAGGAGAAAATGGTTTCGTGGGCCAGGTCCCTGTGCTGTATGCAGCCTAGGAACTTGGTGCCCTGCATCCCAGCCACTCCAGCCATGGCTGAAAGGGGTCAATGTAGAGCTCAGGCTGTAGCTTCAGAGGGTGTGAGCTCCAAACTTTGGCAGCTTCCACATAATGTTGAGCCTGCGAGTGCACAGAAGTCAAGAATTGGAGTTTGGGAACGTCTGCCTAGATTTCAGAACATGTATGGAAATGCCTGGATGCCCAGGCAGAAGTTTGCTGCAGGGGCGGGGCTCTCATGGAGAGCCTCTGCTAGGGCAGTGTGGAAGGGAAATGTGAGGTCGGAGCCCCCACACAGAGTCCCCACTGGGATACTGCCTAGTGGAGCTGTAAGAAGAGGGCCACTGTCCTCTAGACCCCAGAATGGTAGATCCACCAACAGCTTGCACTGTTAGCCTGGAAAAGCTGCAGCCACTGAACGCCAGCCCATCAAAGCAGCCGGGAGGGAGGCCATACCCTGCAAAGCCACAGGGGTGGAGCTGCCCAAGACTGTGGGAACCCACCTCTTGAATCAGCATGATCATCAAAGGATCTCCTTGAATCAAAGGAGATCATTTTGGAGCTTTAAAATTTGACTGCCCAGCTGGATTTCAGACTTGCATGGGCCCTGTAACCACTTTGTTTTGGCCAATTTCTCCCATTTGGAGCGGCTGTATTTACCTAATACCTGTACTCCTGTTGTATCTAGGAAGTAACTAACTTGCTTTTGATTTTACAGGGTTATAGGTGGAAGGAACTTGCCTTGTCTCAGATGAGACTTTGGACTGTGGACTTTTAGGTTAATGCTGAAATGAGTTAAGACTTTGGGGGACTGTTAGGATGGCATGATTGATTTTGAAATGTGAGGACATGAGATTTGAAGGGCCAGTGGCAGAATG
Source organism: Hylobates moloch (assembly GCF_009828535.3). NCBI lineage: Eukaryota > Metazoa > Chordata > Mammalia > Primates > Hylobatidae > Hylobates > Hylobates moloch. The sequence goes on from NW_026652283.1 coordinate 76,586,944, forward strand.
ATATGGTTTGGCTCTGTGTCCCCACCCAAATCTCACCTTGAATTGTACTCCCATAATTCCCACATGTTGTGGGAGGGACCTGGTGGGAGATAATTTGAATCATGGGGGTGGTTTCCCCCATACTGTTCCTGTGGTAGTGAATAAGTCTCACAAGATCTGATGATTTCATTGGAGGTTTCCACTTTTTCATCTTCCTCATTTTCTCTTGCCACCGCCATGTAAGAAGTGCCTTTTGCCTCCTACCATGATTCTGAGGCCTCCCCAGCCGTGTGGAACTGTAAGTCCAATTAAACCTCTTTTTCTTCCCAGTCTTGGGTATGTCTTTATCTTTGAATTTCATTGAAAGAAAAAGAGAAAAGAATCTTTATTAGTTTACTAGAGATGCCATAACAAATAATCACAAACTTCTTGGCCTAAAACAGCAGAAATGTATGCTAACTGTTCTGAGGCCCCAAGTCCAGAGTCAAGGTGTGGGCAGGGGCCACAGTCCTTCCAACAGCTCTAGGAGAAGACCCTTTTTTGCCTCTTCCAGCTTCTAGTGGCTCCAGGATTCCTTGGCATGTGGCTGCATAACTCCATTCTCTGCTTCCATCTTCACAGGTCCTTCTTCTCTTCCCCCTCTGTCTCTACTCCTCCATCTCTCATAAGAATACTTATAATTGGATTTAGAGCCCACCTAGTTAGTCCAGAATGATCTCATCTCATGATCTTTAATTACATCTGCCAAGACCTTTTCTCCAAATAAGGTTGCATTTGCAGGTATTGGGGGTTGTGGGACATACCATGTGGGGCACCACCATTCAGCCATTATCATTGCCAACTAGATTTTGAGGGGAAAACTCACCTATATGCTTCTTACACTTAAATATAAAATTGAAAGAAGAGAGATTGAAAAAAATACCATAAAACACTACTAAAAGAATATACTTTTTGAATTTTATATACTCTCCATATATTCACCTTTTCCAAAAGATGTACTTTAATTCTAAGATGAGGCAAGTTTTTAGGCAAGTTAGATGGTACACAGCATAACTAGACTGAAAGCCCCTTGAGGGCAAGGACCATGTCTGTATTGTCCATTACTGTATCCCCAGCACAGAGTAAGTGCTCAGTGCTGGTGGAGTGGATGGGTGGGTGGATAGGAAAGGCGGTTGAAGAGATCGGGGCAGGGAAGCCTGTTAGGAGGCAGTCTCATCAGCCCAGGAAAGCAGTCCTGAGGGGCTGGGCTAGCTTGCTGGTAGAAATGGGGAAAGGGGCATATGCAGAAGACTCTTCAGTTGCAACTTAGCAGGGGAGATTGACAGCTGAGTGGGAAGGAGGGAGGAGAGTAGGGAGCCCCAGGGTGAGGACACTTCCGTTCTACGCAGAAATGGCAGAGCTGGGCAGGACTAGCAGGGTGGGCAGGAGACAACTTGGCTATGAGGGACCCAGCAGACTGGGCCAGCCTGCAGTTGGAGCATCACTGGGAGGCCAGGGCTGGAGGTGGAGGCTGGCAATCCTTCGGCATAGGAGCCCTGAGAGGGGAACTTTTCCCCGGGAGTCAAGAGGAGGAAGAGGAGGTTGTGGAGGGAAGACAGAACCACGGGAGATAGAGGAGAACATTCAGAGGGCTGGGTGGATGGCAGGGAGGTGAGCAGGGTTGGAGAATCATAGGATCCTCCTAGGATTGGACCCCTTTGCTGCCTGGAGGGCCAAAGGAGGGATTGGTATGGAGGGTTGCAGCTGGCAGACCTAAGGTCTCACGCTTCACAGAAACCAGGACGGGGGTGGCTCAGCCCCAGGAGTGGGGAAAACGGACACAGAGAGGAGAGGGAAGACAGGGTGCAGGGTAGGGACGCCACAGTGAGGCTTGCTCTCCTGAGCACATGTTCATTACTGAGGTTTCCATCTGTCTTCTCATTTAATCCTGGAGACAACCTGCCTGGCAGGTCATAGCAGCCCCCACCTTCCCCTTTTTTGTGGATATACAAAAGTCAAAAAGCTAGATAGTAGCAGAGACAGGATTCAAAGCCACATCTGTCTGACTGTGCCCAGGCTGTTGACCACTCCTCCTTTTCAGGGCTGATGAGACCCATGCCTGTCTTCAGGACACCTGTACACAAAAGGCCACAAGTCTGCTTAGGAGCCTGCTGTGGCTTGGGGACAATTGGCACACCTCATCACAGAAGCAACGGAACGGGACCTGTGTGCAGAGGCAGTGCCACTGAGTGCTGCAGGCCTCAGTCTCTACCTCCCCCTTCTCCCCTTTCTCTGCTCACTAGGGCTCTTTCAGGAATCACTGCATCAGCCTTGGCTTCCAGCTCTGTGGTCGGGAACCTGACCTGCACTTGAGGTGTGGCTGGTACCCTCCACCAGCCTCCACCTCAGGGGTGTGTGGGGATGAGGATGTGCTAGAAAGGGTGGCTTATGCTTTCCTGGCTCTGGCTCCATCTGGGCGAGTCCCCTTCATCCTGCAAAGCACTACTAATTAAGAAAGGTCTGTGGTCCTAGGACCCTGCCGGAGCCACTCTGAGCATGGTGTGGCTTCTGCAGGAGCAGCTTCCAGGCCCAGCAGGGCCCAACTGTTTCCATGGGACGGGGTGCCTGGCTCACTGTCTGTGAGGCACACAGAGACCCCTCCTTGTTTGTTGCCTGGAGATAAGTACCCCCGCCACCACATGGAACAGTGTTAACTCCCACCTCCCGAGTCAGCCCAGCCATCCTTTCTTCCACACCCCACTTCCACTGTCAGCAGAGCCTTCAGCTCAGCGTTTAAGACCCAACCGGAATCTGACCTCTTCTCCGTCTCCTGTTGCCCCAGTCAGTGCCAGCATGTGGTCCTGGTTACTGCGGGAGGTGAATGGGGGTGGGTGGTTGTCTCTAGTGGGCTCCCTGCTGCCACACCATCCCTGTAGGCTGCTCTCAGCACAGCAGCCAGAGGGAGCCTGTTGGGCTGTGGCTACAGCTGCCTGGCCACCACACACAGGCCCAGGTGGAGCTCTTAGCCTGGGCTCTGGGCGGAGGTCCAGCTGCCTCTCCCACACGCCCTGCTGCCCTGCCTGCTGGCCTCCAGCTCTCTGCCTGGACGGCTCTTCCCGAGACCCTCGTGACTTGGCCTGCACCGTCCTCGAGCCTGGGCTCTCCTTCATACCTCCTCACTGACAGTTCAGACCCCACGTGCCAGCCCTCTTCTCTCTTCACCTGCCTCTGTGTTTACCTCCACACTTGGCACCATCTGCCATGCTCCATATGTTATTCCTCTCCCTACTAGGATGTGATGAAGGCAAGGGTTTTGTGCATTTCATCTCCTGCTGAATGGGGCTTGTCACACAGCAGGCCCCTCAATAACATATGATGGTAGATGAATGAATTTTTCTGTTTTTTTTACCCCCTTTACCAAATTTGATTTGGAGAAGCTCTCTTAGTATTTCCTCTTCCTTAAAAAAAAAAAAAAAGACTCTGGACTGTTCTAGGGAAAGGGGATAGGAGGTGGAGAGGAAGGAGGCAGGAGCCCCACACTTCTGCTCTGATTCAGAAGAATCTGATTCCATTCTGAACTTGATCAAAGGTGCTCCTATATGTGGCTGTCGCAGGACACCCATGGGCACGGGCACACCATTCTCCTCCATTCCTTGTCTGAAGCCCAGCTGTAGGTCACACTGATTCTCCCACATCCCACTTTACTACATTGGCTCAAATCTCTGAGATAGGTTTGTCTTTTCTTTTGTAAATTCTGAAATAAAAGCAATGTGAATTCCTTGATCCATAATTCCTTTAATCAAAAGTAGCCTTTGGATTTTTTTCTTTTTTTTTTGAATCAGGGTCTCACTTTGTTCCCCAGGGTAGAGTGCAGTGACACTCTTGAGCTTAACCTCTTGAGCTTAAGTAATCCCTTCCCGCCTCAGCCTCCCAAGTAGCTGGGACTACGGGTGCATACCATCATGCCCAGCAAAAAATATATATAATATATTTTTTGGAGAAATGGGTCTTGCTTTGTTGCTCAGGCTGGTCTCAAACTCCTGGCCTCAAGCGATCTTCATGCCTTGGCCTCCCAAAGTGCTGGGATTACAGGTTTGAGCCATCACACCCAGCATAGCCTTTGTTAATAGTCACTTATGTATTCTTCTAGGAAAAAAGAATACGTAATACCAGCATAAATGTATATCCATTCAAAGTGGACATGAACAGAATCATGGTAGGCATATTATTCTAGAATTTATTAATATAATTTGAAAATCTTCTATGTTAGTCCATATAGATCTACCTCATTGTTTTTAATTTTATTTTATTTTATTTTATTTATTTATTTTTTTTGAGATGGAGTCTCACTCTTGTCGCCCAGGCTAGAGTGCAGTGGTGCGATCTTGGCTCACTGCAACCTCCGCCTCCCGGGTTCAAGTGATTCTCCTGCCTCAGCCTCCCAAATAGCTGGGATTACAGGCACACGCCACCACGCTCAGCTAAGGTTTTTTTGTATTTTTAGTAGAGACGGGGTTTTGCCTTGTTGACCGGGCTGGTCTTGAACTCCTGACCTCAGGTGATCTGCCCACCTTGGCCTCCCTAAGTGCTGGGATTACAGGTGTGAGCCACCACACCTGGCCTACCTTGTTGTTTTAGCAACTGCTTAGTATTGTATTGAATGTATGTACCATGTCATAGACCTAACCCCATACCGACAGGCATCAGTTTTAGTTATGACAGTATTGCAGCGAATATTCCTATACATCCTGACACACCTGCAATAATACTTGTATAGCATGCATCTGGCAGTGCATTGTAGATTAAAGGAGCATGGACATTTAAAATTTTGATAGATATTGCCAAGTTGACCTTTGTTTTTTGTTTCTTTGGTTTTTTTAAATTTTTTTCAGACAGTCTTTCCCAGGCTGCAATGCAGTGATGCGATACCTCACTGCAGCCTCAACCTCCTGGGCTCAACCAATCCTCCCAACTCAGCCTTCCCAAGTAGCTAGGACCACAGCCATGCGTCAAGACACTTAGCTTATTTTGTTTGTTTTTTGTAGAGATGGAGTCTCACGGTATTGCCCAGGCTGGTCTCAAACTCCTGGGCTCAAGCAATCCACTCCCTAAGTCTGGATTACAGGTGTGAGCCACTGCATCCAGCCCATGTTGACCTTTGAATGGTTACACTGGTTCATTCTTCTGGGATGTTTTTCCTCAAACTTTTTATTTCGAAAAATATTAAACTTACAGAAAAGTATTAAACTTTCAGAAAAGCCTAAATAATAGTGTAATGAATAGCCAAATACCTTTCACCTAGGTTCACCAGTATTGTGATGCTACATGTTTTCGTTTCCTCAGGCTGCCATAACCAAATATCACAGACTGGGTGGCTTAAACAACAGACACTTATTTTCTCACAGTTTCTGGAAGCTGGAAGACCACAATGAAGGTGTCAGCAGGTTGGGTTTCCTCCAAGGTCTCTCTCCTTGACTTGCAGATGACCATCTTCTCAGTGTTCTTGCATGGTCTTTTCTTGCTGCACTCACACATCTGTGTCCTAATCTCCTCTTCTTATAAGGATACCAGTCATACTGGATTAGGGCCTGCCCACATGCCCTCATTAAACCTTAATTACCCCTTCAAAGGCCCAGTCTCCAAATAGTCTCGCTCTGAGGTGCTGTGGGTTTGGACTTCAACAGATGACTTTGGTGGAGGGGGCACAATTCAGCCTATAATACCACATTTGCTTCTCTTTCCATATATATATATGTGTGTGTGTGTGTGTATATATATATATAAAATGTTAATATAATTATAACATATTTATTATACAATTTGTTGTATTATTTATAATTATAAAACCATTTATAATGTAATATATTTATTATACATAATTGTAATGTATAATATATTCCCTCAAACCACTCAGAAGTAAATTGCAGCCACTCTGTTACTTCAGCATGCATCTCCTAGGAACAAGAACATGCCCCTCAGGATATATTTGATGTCCTTTATTTTACAGTGATGGGGACAGATCCCCTGAAGCAGAAGGAGAAATGAGCATGCAGTGGCTCTGGCCCTGACTGGGGGTGTTCCCTCCAAACGGTTTTGTCCTGGCCTAGTGTTCTCCGGTCTCCTTCCTGAGTTCCAGCCCCCAAGTGAGACCTGGCATGCTTAAGGGAAGGGGCCTCCTGCTTCCAAGAGCTGTTCAGGCAAGCAGAACCTCTTGGCCTCGACTCCATATTCTCTGGCGTTGTTGAGGTTTGGGATCTGTGATGTGTCAAAGAGATGACAGACCTCCTCACAACTTCACCTGCTCATTGATCTCTCTCTCAACATGTCTCTCTAAACAGACTTGTTACTGCAATTCTTTGTATAGGCAGTCCTTGCCTGGCAAATGCAGACTGCCTGTGTTTATTCAGAGAGTAGGGTTTACTGTCTTGGCTACCATTTTCTCCTTCCCTGTCTCCCTTCTTCTCCTGCACCCTCGCTGGCAGCTCAGGACTCTGCCAGAAGTTGGTTCTTGCCCGCCACCAGGAGTAACGAGGCATCTTCTGTGGGCTTGCAACAGCGTCTGTTTCTTCCTCAGTACTTTTCTGTGGGAAAATATCACACAGGCAGCACTTTCAGTGTTTGTTTTAGTAGATAGAATCATTGTGGAAGTACTTGCCTAGCACCTCAATGGAGGATACGTAGCTTCAAAACTTTTCATTTCCTCTTGTTCGGGCCATCGTGTCTACAGACCCAAGGTTCAGACGTAAATCGGGCAAGTTCTTTGCTATCCAAGGCCAATCAGGTTGTTGCTGAATGAGTGCCCAGACATCCACTGTCTGCTCAATTAACAGAGCTTCTTTTCTTTTCTTTTCTTTTTTTTTTTTTTTTGAGGTAGAGTCTCGCTCTGTTGCCCAGACAGGAGTGCAATGGTGCAGTCTTGGCTCACCGCAGCCTCAACCTCCTGGGCTCAAGTGATCCTCCACCTCAGCTTCCGGAGTAGCTAGCACCAGAGGTGTGCGCCACCACACACGGCTAGTTTTTAAAAAATATTTTGTAGAGACGTGGTCTCACTCTGTTACCCAGGCTGGTCTTGAACTCCTGGGCTCAAGCGGTCCTCATGCCTCAGCTTCGCAAAGTGCTGGGATTACAGGCATGAGCCACCACACCTGGCCATAGAGCTGCCTTTCTAAAACTTAGTCCCAACATGTCTTTGACTCTGCTTAGAACTCTTCCCTGGCTTTTCCTTTCCTACAGGATTCATTCCAGTTTCATTGGCCCAGCATTCAAGACCCTCCCTCATTTGGCCCCTGCTCAGTTTGTCACCCTGTTACCTGCTGCTCCCCCAGGAGGTTCTCTTGTTACCTATTGTATTAAAGCCAAATTAAATGGGGCCAGACACACTCTGCCATGCTTTGTCCCTGTACCTGTTGGTTTGTGATATTTCCCAGAACGTGTCTTTTCTCCCCTCCCTGATCCATTTGCCAAATTCTTACCCAGCCTTCAGGGCTTGGCTTGACCGTCCCCCATCAGTAAAGTCTCTTCTTCACTGGAAGATGGAAGACATACAAACACTTCGGTCCCCACTGCAGGGTTGGCCATCCTTCCCTTGTGCCATCATTCTGCCACAGACTTCACTCTTCTCTAGCATGTGTCACACCGTATGTGATATGTACGTGTCTAGCCCCCTGGTTGCAAGACAATTGGTTTTACCTTTGTATCCTTAGTGCCTGGGTTGGAGTAGGCACTCAATAAACGTTTGAGTTGATGATGGATTTGTCCTTGAATAGAGCCACATCCTGAAGTTAGAAGCAGCTGCGTTCCACTTTGTCGTTACCAATCCTTGTCTGAGTGAGCCTTGTGTGTCACAAAGGGAAAAATACAGTTTTCCACATGCTATGAGGAGTCCTTCTCCCTAAGTGTCCAGTTCTAAAGAGTCCATACCAATCATCAGCAACACAGGACCTCAGTGATCTTCGCAGGGCTTACTGTATGTTGTTACATGTTAAAAGAGTGTGTGTATTACCTTGGTTATACACACAGTGAGTAGACTGATAACCCAGCTTGTTATGTGCATCTTGCTTTATGTTACTTCTTTGGAAAACTACGGATGTCTGTCTTTTCTTTCAGTCAAACGCTTCAGAGAACCAAAGCATGAAAGACGTCCGTGGAGGATATGGTATGTGTTTAGGTATTAGTTCATTCTGGAGTACTTTCGACTATGTTGGGGGTCTTGGGGCTGGGGGTGGGGTATGGTGTTGGAGTGGGGAGGGCATGGAATGTGAGAAATGATACATAATATAATGTATCTGGAATCCCTGAATTAAATTCATTAGGAACTATGTATATTATGAAACCATTTCTGTTTCTCCAGGTAACTTTTGATCCTGCCTTTATTTTAGAATCACTCTGCTTCCACTTCCAGAAGATGGAAGATACACAAATACATCAGTCCCCGATGCTGGCTCCTTCATCTACCTGTTGTTAGATTTGGTTTAAATTCCTGGATTCTGTAGTCTGTATGTGCAAGCAAAAACTAACCTAAATTTGGAGATCAAACATAGCATATAAATGCTCCTCTCTCCAAATGAGTCTTTCTTGGTCCTAGCGTAAAGGAAAACTATTTCTCTACTCAAAATACTTCTGACACCAAATATATGAGGGTTTTCTTCCCCCAGCATCAACCAGCTTTCCAACTCTGTAAATACCACTTGGGTGTCCCATAATTTAATTCACTTCTGACACTTAACTACCTGGAGTTAGAACAGAATCCACAGGTTAAGGGCTCAGTCCCACAAACTGCCCCCTTCTTCAGTGCCAGTTGCAAGTAGTGGGGTCCTCAGGGTATCCACATTTCTGTCCAACTTTGCTATAAAGTCAGGGGTTCCCACAACCCCCACTTCCCCACTAAGGTTCAGTAATTTGCTAGAACGGCTCATAAAACTCAGGGAAACATTTACTGATTTATTATAAAGGACACAGATGAACGCTAGATGAAGAGGTGCATAGGGTGAGGTCCAGAAGGGTCCTGAGCACAGGCGTTGGGGTGTGCCCCACTCCCAGCACGTGGATGTGTTCACCAGCCCGGAAGCGCTCCAAATCCCATTGTTTAGGGATTTTTATGGTGGATTCATCATGTAGGCATGACTGATTGTTAACTCAGTCTCCAGCCCCTCCCTTCTCCCTGGAGGGTGGGGGATTAGGACTGAAAGTTCCAAGTTTCTAATCACGACTTGGTCCTTTTGGTGACTAGCCCCATCCTGAAGCTATCCAGGAGCCCACTAAGACTTGCTTCATTAGAGCAAAAGCCTCCTGTCTTCCGGGAAATTCCATGAGGTTTAGGTGCTCGTATCAGGACCAAGGCCAAAGACCAAATACTAGAACAAAAACTCCTCTTAGCACCTCTGTTACTCAGGAGATTACAAGTGTTTTAGGAGCTCTGTGTCGGAAACCAGGACAGAGACCAAATACATATATTTCTTAAATAGACTTTGATATATATATCAGGCATATATTTATTTCACAGAGGATGATCCTGCAGTCACAATTTTTCCTTCGTAAAATGGTGGTAAAGAAGTAGGTTCTAAAGACAAAACTCCAAAATAATACATCACTTGGAAGGATACTGTCAGCTCTTCAAGACAGCACTGTGTCCACAAGAAGCTGCCTGTTTTAGGCTGCCTTGGGCTTCTACCTTTCCTAACAAAATAGCCATTTTATCCTTCAGAGGAAACGTCAGTAATGACTGTGATAAAATTTTTAAGCGTGTACTTGCTTTTTCTTAAACGTGTTGCTGGCGAATTTGATAATTCTTTTTATTTTCCCCCCATTGATTTTTCTCAAACCCTGTTAACTTCAGAATGTGTGACTCCCACCTCAGGGCTGGGGCAGACCTAGCTTTGGAGCTCTCTGAGTCTTACGTGCGTTGTCCTTTGGTAACTCCTCCTTTCCAGTGAGTCTAGGGAATGATTTTCCAGCCACTGTCACTGGGTTGCTCTGGATAATCTCTGCAGTCCTGAGACCCTGCCCAGCTGGGAGGCTGTGAGAGACAGCCATGACTAAGAGGTGCCTCGACCACAGAGGAGAGTGGCTGCCTGGTGCTCGTGGTGGAGGACATACTGAAGGCACACGCTGTCTCCACCATGCTCCTGTCACATGGGTGGGGGATAGCTCCTCTCAGAGATTAACGCCCTTGTTTTTTCTTTTTTGAAATGCTTACCATCTAGTCCAGGGGCTGGCATGCTACAGCCCGCAGGCCCGGTGTGTATGATTGGAATAGCTGTGTCTATGCATCATTCTCTAGCGGCAGGGCTGAGGAATTGAGACAGAGATCGTATGGTGCACAAAACCTCAAATATTTATTCTTTGGTCCTTTACAGAAAAAATTTGCCTACCCTGATCTAGCCCATTGTTTAAATGGCAGCAGCTGAAATTTCTTTAGGGTTCCAGCTGCAGTACTGGATTTGTGCACATCTTGTTAATTTCACACATAATTTAGCTCATTGTGAGTGAAGTTGAATGGGAGCTCTTTAAAATAGAGGCACCTTGGACTTCATCACAAAGCAGTGATTGAGCATTTTATTTTGAAGTAAAAAAATTTAAAACATATTTTAAATATCAATCCTTGACCTTTTAGGGATTTCAAAGGCAATGTTATTGAAGGCTTTGAAAGGTGGCTGAGATGCCAAGCCTGAGTTAGTGCTCAAGGCCCCAGGAAGAGATGACCAGTGATTGGAAGGTTGGGGTGGCTTTTTTCCTGTTTCAGTCTTCTCATTTTCCTCAAATTGGATATTGCCCTCCTGTCAGGCTAACAAGCAGTGTTGGTTTTATTTTGTACAGGTTTTTAGACACTTCCAAACAAGCCATAGGGATGCTGTTCATCCACTTTGCAAATGTATACCTAGCAGATCTCACTGAAGAGGACCCTTGTTCACTGTAAGTGGCCCCTATTTGAGTGCAAACATCAGCTGCCCCCCCATTGAAAATATAGGCTGGCCTTACTTTCTGCTGCTGGTCCTGCTCCCTCTGGCTCGAGGAGAGAGTGCTCCCCTTTTCCTCTGTGCTCCTCTGAGAGACCATCCTGTACATGCTGTCCTGGAGCTCACATACACAGCTGTCAGTTGGCTTGTAGGGCTTTGCGTGGTGACACTTGCCCCCTGCACTGGCTTTCTGTTCATCAATCCAAGTTCTGTCCTTTGATTTTCTAGTGTCCTTATGTCTCCCAGTTTCCAAGCCGCCCCTGGCAAGGAAGGATAATGCCCTACAGGAGTGTCTCTGTGCTGGAACCAGGACACACCGGGGCTTCTCTGTGGCGTCAGCCATTCAGGTCAAAACTGTTGTTGACCCTCATTGACCGCTTCCACCTTATCATTGCAACGTGCCTTCCATGCAGCCCCCAGAGCAATCCATCTGTGACCTCAATCCAGCCATGATATTCTGTCCTCCTTGCTGATGGCACCCACATAGTGCTTCTCTTAGCAGGTGGAGTGGCAGAGGAGGCTTGCCTACCTCATCCTGGCCTCATCTTCTGCCTCCCTTTGTCCTCATAGCAGCCTGCCATATATTAATGGAGACTTTGATTATCCCCGTTTTACAGTTGTGGAACTGAGGCACAGAGAGGTTATATATACTGTAAGTTCACACCGCTCAGGAGTCATGGAGCCCAGCCAGTCTGGCTTCCAGGGCCCACATGATGCTTTGCTGTCTGTCAGAATCGTCTATGTTGAGGATGGAACATAGAACTTTCTCTCTTTATTCCCGAGGCATGGCACACAGTAAGCTTGTAAATGTTTGCTAAGTGAATGAATGAAAGTAAGGTCTGTGTGTACATCACATGTCCCTGTTCTCGCAGGCGTGAGATGCTCTGGACACAAAGTAGCTGAGAGCAGCATAGCCTCAAGCTAGAGGGAAATTGCCTTGGAAGCAGTTGCTGCTCCTGCCATCTCTGGTCTGAGAGTGACCCCTTGTGATTTTACAGAGGAAGGGCAGGCAGGAGAAATGCCCCCTCCCTCTTTGCACTGGTTTTCCTGCTGACCTACCCTAGCACAGGCTGCACCCTCTGGCATCAGAGTGCTGTGTGCGCATCACCAAAGCTCCAGCCCGGGATAGGAGGCTGTGAGGCTACACAAAATGTCTCAAGCCTCAGCCACTGGAAAGCTCACTACACCTGGAGCGTGTGGTGTCCTGCAGCTTACCTGCAAGGATTTCAGAGCCACATGGTATCGCAGAGGGTCAGTACTGGACCCAGTGCCCTTGTCTCCCACTCTGTCTACCATAGAGAGCTGGGGCTTGTGGTCAGCAGTGCTCAGCTGGATCTGGGTACAAGGCCCTCAAGAGAGGGTGAGTGGAAAAGGGCCTTTCTTTGGTGAGAGAAGAGATTTTGTGTTAGATGGAAACAGACCTTACAAGAACACAGTCCATGTGGCATGCCCTTCAGAGCCTCCTCCTCTCACTCCCCCAGTTATCTTGCCTTTTCCCATGGGGAGTAAAGCTCTCTCTTTAAAGTGTAGGCCGGGCGCAGTGGCTCAGGCCTGTAATCCCAACACTTTGGGAGGCCGAGGCGGGCAGATCCCTTGAGGCTGGGAGTTCAAGATCAGCCTGGCCAACATGATGAAACCTGTCTCTACTAAAAATACAAAAATTAGCTGGGTGTGGTGGTGGGTGCCTGTAATCCCAGCTACTTGGGAGGCTGAGGCAGGAGAATCACTTGAACCCAGGAGGTGGAGGCTGCAGTGAGCTGAGATTGTGCCACTGCACTCCAGCCTGGGCAATAGAGGGAGACTCCATCTCAAAAAAAAAAAAAAAGTGTAAAAATACTACTTATGCTTGACTGCAGATGGGGACGGGCGAAGACCATGTGGCCCTGCCCTCTTTGTCTGCGAAACCCGAGAGGCTGTTTTCCTGAACCTCTCTGGTGCAGCAGCACTGTTCTGGGCCTCCTGGGCTGGACTGTCAGGGAGTGAGCAGAATTATTGCGTAGGTGTTTCTGTCATCAGTTAAGTTCTGTTTCCTGTTGATTTCCTTGGCTGCTTCCAGGTACTCTGTCTTCCATTGAACCTTCTCCTGGCAGAAGCACTGGCAGGTTTTTGTTTTGTTTTGTTTTGTTTTGTTTTGTTTTGTTTTGTTTTGTTGAGACAGAGTCTCGCTGTGTCACCCAGGCTGGAGTGCAGTGGTGCGATCTCAGCTCACTGCAACCTCCACCTCCCGGGTTCAAGTGATTCCCCTGCCTCAGCCTCCCGAGTAGCTGGGACTACAGGTGCGCACCACCACGCCCAGCTATTTTTTTTGTATTTTCAGTAGAGACAGGTTTCACCGTGTTAGCCAGGGTGGTGTCTATCTCCTGACCTCGTGATCCACCCGCCTTGGCCTCCCAAAGTGCTGGGATTAGAGGCGTGAGCCACCGCGCCCGGCCAGCACTGGCAGTTTTAAAGTGTCTTTGTCCCTCACTCACCTCCCTCAGGTGGTCCCACTCCTGATGAGCTTCGGCACATGGTTGGGGGGCACCTGGAAGTGACAGCTACACTGGCACATGAGGGCTCCCTGCCCCCAGAACGGGCCCAAACAAATGCTGAGTCCATCCGCTTCCCTCAGGCCACCCTGCATCAGCCATGACCTCTGGCCCCGTGGCTTCTGCCGTGACCATGTGTGTGCCCTGTCCTTACAGGTACCTCATCAACTTCCTCCTGGATGCCACTGTGGGCATGCTGCTCATCTACGTAGGGGTGCGCGCCGTCAGCGTCCTGGTGGAGTGGCAGCAGTGGGAGTCCCTGCGCTTCGGCGAATATGGTAATGTGCTGTGGATGCCGGACAGGGCGTGAGGGAACTGCTGGAGGTCTCTGCTCCTTGCCCCATGCGGCCCACCAAGCAAACAGATCCAGAAATGGCTGGAGAGCTGCCATTGTCTCCTCTGTGTGGTAGAGGGGGCTATTCTGGGTTTGAGCACACCTTCCTGTGGGTATGGGTGCCTGCTTTACCACCAAGGCCCTCACCTTATGGCAGGGAAGGTGGCAGGAGGCAGGAGACACTAGACGCAGAGAGAGGGCTGAATGTCTGCTCCTTCTCATAGAAGACACCAGCAGTCCCACATACAGGGCCGCAGGGCCTCTTCATTCTGCCAAGCTTCCTGTAGAGCTCACACCACCTGCCTACCAGGTTAAAGAGATGGGGCAGCTCTCATTTTTTGAAGGTGTTCAGTAACGAGGTGGCAAGCCCTGCCCCTCTTTCTGCTGCACATCTGTGCTTGTCCTGTTGCTAGGCCATTCCACACGGCTGGTACTGGAGGGTGCCTTCCTCAGGCCCTCACTGCCCTCTGAGGTTTCAGGACAGAGTTAGGGGTAACATCAGCTCTCTGCCACCCTCACAGCTGGCCCTAGGTGTCTGCAGACAGAAGCTCCTCTTCCAGGTGGAGCAGCATCAGTGGAGCCTTTGCCTTGAGAGGGTCACAGAGGACAAGAGGGAGGGAGAGCAGATGGAATTCGGGATCCCCACTCTCCTGTCCTGGTCATGCCTCCCAAAGAGCTCATGGCTGTGGGCTCAAGGGCCACTCACTTCTAGATGGCTGAAGATTTACAGGGCACTCACAGTTTAAAAGGGGAGCTGGCTATGAGTGCCTTGGGTATTTCCAGAAATGTTAAGTAATTGTTTGTCTCCGTTGAGGGGAGATGAGCTCAGGGGAGGGCTTTTCTTAGCCCTGTTACTTGATGCCTGATGAGTCACTGACTTAAGATAGTGTCCAACACACAGTGTGTGCCTCCTATGGCTCCAGGGAAGGCTTCTGAGAAGCTGCGAGTCATTGAGTCCTCAGCTGCAGAACAGAAATGGACCACAGTGGGGGGACCAGCACAGCATCATCTTCATTTATAGAATGGGCACCCAAAGGAGTTAAGTGACACACAAAGCTCACCCAGCCAGTGCATGGCTATGGGAGCCTGGGCCTGCTGCACCAGGATACCTAAACCCTCCCACCACCCCCACAAACAGTGCTCACAACTACTCCTTTGCAGTTGAGATCTCTTCTAGAAGGCATGGCTCCCAGCTCTACTATAGCTGACCAGTGCTAAGGTGAATCCACCATAGTCTGTCAGGTGCCGCTCAGTGACCTGGGAGTGAAGATCAGGTCTGGTTCAGATACACCAAGCATTAATGCTACCAGCCGTTCCCTCACAGTTTGTCTTCATCCCCAAGGGTGGATGGAAAGGAAGAAGGCAGTGGTTGTGTTTCAGCCGCCTCCTCAATCTCTTGGCCTGCCTCGGCCCCTGCCCCTGGGTCATCCCACCACTGCCTTTGGGAGCCAGAGTCTTCAAGCCAGAATGTCTCCAAATAAAGCTGCGGGGACCATCCTGAGTCCTCCCCAGGCTGAGGAAGGATAGCTTGTCTGCTCAGTTACCTGTTGTTTTCTATTTCCATCAATTTCTGTTGTTTTCTATTGCTACTGTAACAGATTTCCACAAACTTCATGGCACAAATTGAAACAACACAAGTTGATTATCTTTTTTTGTTCAGAAGTCTGCCATGGGTCTCACTGGGCTAAAGTCCCGGTGTCAATGGGGCTGGCTTCTGGAGCCTCTGGGAAGATTGTTTTCTCGCCCTTTCCAGCCTCTAGAGTCTGCCTGTAAGCCTTGGCTCGCGGCCCCTCCTTCCATCTTCAAAGCCAACAACAGTCGCTGGGTTTATCCTACATCGAGTTGCCCTGACTTCCTGCGGCCTTCCACTTTAAAGTGTCCTTGTGATTACATTGGCCCCACCTGGACACTCAGAACACTCTCCCTGTCTTAAAGGCAGCTGACTAGCAACCTTAATTCCATTTGCAGCCTCAATTCCCCTTTGCTGTGTGATGCTACACACTCACAGGTTCCAGGGATTTGGATGTGGGCAACTGTGTCGGGCTGTTATTCCGCCTCCCACACCTGTTATCCTGCCCATTCATTTGAGGCAGAGGTCCCCACAGCTCTCTTCTCACGTAAATGAACAAGGGGCTTATTTTTCTAGGATGTGTCTTTTGTTCCTAGAAGAGAAGGCCAAGAGTTTGCTGATGAGAATGTGGGACTCAGGGAAATAAGCCACACAGCCCTGGCGGTTGAGACCAGATCCAGGTGACACATGGTGTCTGCACTCTGATTACCAGGCCACTCTTTCCCATGTGGAAGCCCTGACATCTGGGTCACGGTGCTTCATGGGTCTTGCTGCCCGTGCCTGGCCAAACTCTCCCTTTTGGAAGCCTCTCGCCACAGATGTGTTCCCTCCTTTTGGCCCCTATTGCTGTGACTTCTACTGAGGAAATAATTAAATCCAAACAAAACACCCACATGCCTGAGGTTGTTCATTGCAGTAAAAAGCAAGACACAAAAGGGCCGGGTACAGTGGCTCACACCTATCATTCCCAACATTTTGGGAGGACACAAAAGGGCCAGGTACAGTGGCTCACACCTATCATTCCCAACATTTTGGGAGGCTTAAGCGGGGAGGATCACTTGAGCCCAGGAGCTTAAGACCAGCCTTGGAAACAAAGCAAGACCCCGTCTCTACAAAAAAAATTTTTTTTAATTAGCCAGGCACAATGACATGCATCCTTAGTCCCAGCTACATGGGAGGATGAGGCGGGAGGATGAGGCAGGAGGATCACTCAAGCCTAGGAGTTTGAGGATGCAGTAAGCCGTGTTCATGCCACTGCACTCCAGTCTGAACGACAGAGTGAGACCCCATCTCTAAGAAAACAATAACAGTAATGACAAAGCAGGACATACAACACTGCCTGGCATGTCTGTCCTTTAAAGAGGAGACTGTGGGAGACATTTGAAAGACTCGCAAGTGAAACAGGAATCAGGAAATACAGCAGCCACGTGCGCTTCTCCCAACGGTGGCTGCGTGAGATCTGGGTTCCCAGAGGAAATGGTGTGCCAGACGGGGTCACAGGTGCTTTTTCTCTTTTCTCACATTTCTGAACTTTCTTATTTTAGCATCTAAAGAGGCAGCTGCAGCTAAGTTGTGTAGCAGAAACCTAGAACACTGGGGCAACGTGAGGCGTATGGGAGGAAAAGCATTTTCCTCCTTGTCAGTCACTTAAAACTGAAGAGCAGATGGAGTGAGCACACTGAGCGAGCGGACATCCTTCCATAGTAAATAAGCGGTGCCGCGCGCTCTGCTGGCTCCCGAACACTCCAGTCCTCGCAGAGAGATTTCCTAGTGGCGCTCTCTGTCCAACTGTCCTCAAACCTACTTAATGGGTTCTCACAAATAAGTTCATCTGTTGTTTTGAGAACTGTTGTTGATAAGGTTAGGTGACTTACCAAAAGGAAAAGGATTGCAAAACTCATTAACAACCTGGCAAGGAGGGATTATGCTTATGAAATGGGTTTTTTGGCTCAAATGTCTCCTATCCCTTAAGTGAAAGTAGAAAGGAAGACCTCAGAAGAGGCAACTGATGTGTTTCTGCCACACTTCTCCCAGAGTTTTCCAGAAAAGGGAATGGCCTGGTGTTTTGTCCATTGCAGCTGCATAAAGTCATTCCCTTGTGTACAGCTGACAGGCTTGGGCAGGGCGTGGGCCTCCAGCACGGGTGCCCAAACAGGGATTGCTGCAGAAACAATAAAGCCAAATGAGAAGCTGGAGATTTCTCTTTGGACCAAATTATCTTCTCACAGCCTGGATTACGGCCTTTGCCCCCCAGCCTCCTGCCCCCCCACCGCCCCCAAAATGCTGCCCTGTACCCCCTCTTCTGGCCAGCTGTGGTAAGGCAGCTCTGGCAGAACTTCCAGAGTGAGCCCCAGGTGGCCTTCCCACATCCCACTCTCCCCTGGGGTCTCCCACTTTGGGGAGGCCTGTATGGCTCCCAGGAGCCACCCTAGGGTTCTTCATATCACAGGATCATTCCCTGGAGGGGCTGGTCTTCTCACCATTCAAAATGTCCTGGAGGCATTCCAGGGCCTGCACGTCCCCCAGCTTGGACTATTAGGTCCCTCGGTTTCTCAAGCATGGTGACTGAAGGGGTCCCAGATGGACCTTTGTCACAGCCCTGGGCCCTGGCCCATCCCTCCCACCTCCTTGCCCCAAGGACTTCTCTCTTCACTTCCTTGTCCCTGGCGAAGGTGTTTGGGGTGACCCATGCTGGACAGAGTCCAAATTCCTCCAGAGTCACGTTTCTGCTCTCAAGAGGCTGAGGTATCAGGGACAGCCCGGGGAGTTGGGTAAGGGATGGGAGATGGGGAGGTGGGAGACAAACAAAGCGACTGGGTCCTGCTTCATCATCCACAAACATCAGTCCACTCATGGACAGAGAAGGGAGGGGCAGCCCTGCCGTCACTGGAAAAATCAACAACGGATAAGAATAGCAGTCTTGCTTCATACAGCTTCTGCTGCCAGCAGGCAGAAAGAACAGCTTTTCTGAGCTCCAGCAATAAGCACTTCCTAACTGTAGTGCTTTTTAATCCTATCTTAGAATCTCTTAAAAGAAAGGCCATTTTAGTATCTTCAAATAAGGAATTCTCTGATTTTATTTAAAATACTGCATTTGTCTGTTAAGGATGAGGTAATCCTTTGGACTTTTGGGGGGCTCATTAAGTACCTTTAGAGCAAGGGTTCTGGGGTGCGTGTCGGGGAGTGGGGTGGGGACATCATCTCACTCAGATGCCTGGGCCCTGTGTGACTAAGCACCCACCTGTCCCTGCAGGAGACCCTCTGCAGTGTGGAGCCTGGGTCGGGCAGTGCGCTCTTTACATCGTGATCATGATTTTTGAAAAGTCTGTCGTCTTCATCGTCCTCCTAATACTTCAGTGGAAAAAGGTTTGCTTCGTCCCTGCATTATTAGCAGCTCCTTGCCACGCTGAGCAAGCAGCACTTCCTCCTCATCACCCACACATGCCAACTCTAGGAAAACCAAACTTCTGTTTTAACTCTGTGAATGTGTCCTGGATTTGGTCTGATACGGCAACTACTCCAAAGAGCTTGTCAATTCTTAGCATCCATAGACTTTAAATGTCTGTTCTAGATGAAGCCTTGGGATGTATAAAACTAATGAAATACAGTCCCTGCCCTCGGCTTGCTACCATCCGATGGTGGTTTTTAGGCCTTGCGACGATACATGTTTCTACATCGGCAAACATCCTGTCACAGACCTCTCTTGGCTGGTAGTTTAACGGAGCCATGTGGTGCCACGGGCAGCTTCCACAGTCTGTGACCTTCAGCGTGCCGATGCCCTGGCCAGCCCACGGGCTCCCCAACCATGGCTTCTGCCCTCTGACCCCAGTTCTGTGTAGGTAAACCCCCACTCCTCATCCCCGAATGCCCACATGAGACCAGCCAGAAGCCTTTGAGAAGAAGTGGCTCAGCTTGGCCTCCTTTGGGTTTTATTTGTGTTTGGATTTTATTTAAGAAAATAAGCCAAGGCTTTTCAGAGCTGTTGTCTTTTAGGGGTGGTTGAGGTGTGGGATTTCTGTTAGAAAGTGGTCTGGGGCCTCGTTGCTGGTGTCTATAATGAGCACCCACTGTGTTCACCCCTCCAGCCCCCTGAAGCCCACACTCCACTCTCCCGGTGGGCACTGCTTGCTTTGCCCTGGCTTGGTGGCTGTGAGCCCACTGCACTTTGCAAGTCCACACTGAGGGGAAGCTGCCAAAGCACCAGCTGCTTAATGTGGTCTCCAAGGGTTCCTTGTGGACAGTCTCATCTGGGAACCCTGGGCATGAAGTGCTGCTCCTGTTGGGCTTTGGGGGAAGCGTCTAAGCTAAGGCTCCCTCAGGGCCTGTGGGTACCACCCACCCACCCCAGGCACACTCTTGGTGGCCTCTCCCTACTTCACTGAGTCTGCTTCTCTTTACAGGTGGCCCTGTTGAATCCCATTGAAAACCCAGACTTGAAGCTGGCCATCGTCATGCTGATTGTCCCCTTCTTTGTCAACGTCAGTGCCATGTTGCGTTTTTATCCTGGTTTGCTCCCTGCCTGGCAGGGTTCCTGTCCAAAGTTCTGAGTCTGACGGCTCACCTTGTAGCCCTCAGGTCTTTGCATGACCATTTGCCACCTCTCCCACCCCCAGACCTGGAAATGGCAGGATTACCCCCTCAAAAGGCAGGGCCCCATCCCAGGGCTCCCATCCAGGATGGAGGGGCCTGGGAGCTTTGTCTTGTCCTCCCTGCCGAGGGGTCTCCCACCAAGAAGCCCCACCCATGTGTAACGCCAGCCTCTAGTTCAGGATCATTCCAAACGTACCCATCGTTCATTCCTGACCACAGATCTTGAGAAACTCCCGAGCACAATGGCTAGAAGTTACGAAACAGAAGTGGTGAGGGAAGCTGGGACAAACAGATGATGGCAGGGTGTGCCGGCCACCCACACGGAGTCTGTGGGGAGGGGCCCGGAAGGCGTGTCCAGAGACCTTGCTTCCAGGCCCCAATAAGGCTATTCCCCCAATTACCACAACAAAAACCCCTCAGGGCACGTTCCTTGCACACTCTGATCAGAAAACTGAACCCGAGGATGTGGAGACTGGGAATCTCTTTCTAAGCTTTGGGAGATAGCAGGGTGATTGGATTGGGTTTTCCTTTGCATAGCTCTGGATCTTATAACCTGGAATGGGAGTGGGCGGATGGGGGCTGTTTGGCTTTGCTTTGAAAAATGGTTTATCCCAAAGTAACCTGCACTTTTCCTTCCCGCAGGCTTTGATGTTTTGGGTAGTGGACAATTTCCTCATGAGGAAGGGGAAGACGAAAGCTAAGCTAGAAGAAAGGGGAGCCAACCAGGACTCGAGGAATGGGAGCAAGGTCCGCTACCGGAGGGCCGCATCCCACGAGGAGTCTGAGTCTGAGGTACGGCCTCCCTGACTCTCCAAGGGCCCAAGCTGTCCTATCGCTGGCCCAAGGGGGTCTCTGGTCTCACGTTTGTGTATGTTCTTCCCTTGAGTGCTGAGTCACAGTGCGAGTCAGAGGGCGGGAGAAGAGGCTGAGCCAGAGAGGAGCGAGGGACAGACAGCTCTGTCCAGCCAGGACCCATTCCCACTGTCCCTTGGGCCTGCCTAGGGCAGGAGGGCAGAGCAGATGGGGGTGGCTTGCCTGCGACAGTTCCTCTGTCAGTGGAGATGACAGACAGGAGAGAGAAGTGCTGCCTCGTTTGGTGAGCTGGCAAGTACCGTCATGAGCCTAATGGTTGACCTTCAAGCATTAGGGTATTTGAATCTCTGCCCAACACTAAAGAGCAAGGGAAGTGTTGGCTCAGACAGCTGGAAACTTCTAAAATATAGGGGTAGCCAGACCTTGCAGGAGGAACCTCATCCCCCCCCTTATTTTCTGGTCTTCTGAGTTCAAAGGTTTGGACCTCAGGAAAGAACGGTGGCCATGAATAGCAGCCCTGAGGCCAGGATATGTGTTCTGGTGGCCCCGCAGCACTCACCCCACATCTGCGTGCAGGGCCAGCTCGTGGGAGGCATGGGAGGCCTAGGAAGTGTGCAGGTGGGAGCTGCAGAAAAGCTGAGACGAACATCTTCCCCGGAGAGGCTGTCAGACACGTGGGTGAGGTGCAGGTGGACACATAAGTAGCTTGTCATGACACCGTAATATGTTCTAAGATTGAAGCATAGGCAGAACCCAACGAGGGCCCTGGGACAGCCTGGAGGGAGTTTCAGAAGACGAATAGATAGTAGGACAGAGGGGAAGCCGTGTCTTCTCTAGGTGCTTGTCTCTAGAATTTGGCCAGCACCTGTCATATGAGAACTTGGTGAACATTAGGTGAGTGGCAAACAGTGTTGTAGGCAGAAGCAGCAGCTCATGAGCATTCACAGTCACATGGTTTAGTGTCTGGGCCATAGTGTGAAATGCACTGTGGCTTGTATTCTGGAGCATAGGACAGAAGGACAAGAAGTGAGGCACAGGCTGAGCTAGATGGGCAATGCACTGTGATCCAGGCTGAGGCATTGGGATGTACTTGTACAGGCGGTGAGGAGCAGGGGGAGTGTGGTGGTCGGGACCAAGACGAGAGGCAGGAAGCCCTGCGAGGGAACAGTGCAGGGAAGAGGAGATGAGACTGCCTGCCCTGCCCTAGAACAGGAGTTCATGTTTCCCTACACAGGTGGGCTTTGGACCTCCTGATCCCAACCTAGGTGGTTCCAACCTTTCCCTGATATTCAGAGGTCTAAGGAGCCAGGCAGGTGGGCAGGGGATGAGTGTGTTTGCCCCAGCTGCATGGCTGAGTCATTCCAGGGGCTTAGAACAGCAAAGTGCCGCTATTTGTCTTCAGCAGTTACAGAGTTGGCTCAGAGCAGCCACGCTGAACTCCCCCTGCCCACAGATGCTTTCTCTTCCTTTTGAAAGAGGCTTTTCAGTCTGCCTCTGCAGTATTTAAGGCAGCTTCAACAGCTGCATGTGGTCATGGTTGAGCTTTTTTTAGCCAGGGTGACCTTAGGCTGCAGATCCCTGCTGAGTTTGTCCTGATGGAGGTCGGTTCCCCTGGAGGTGGACCAAGAAGTGGGGAGCATTAGCAGAGGAAGGGGGTCTGTCGACTCAGTGCTGGCTTCAGTAGCCCATGAGTGTCCTTGGGGTGAACGTGGCCTGTGGAGGCTAGCACATCTCATTGAGTACAAGGAGCTTCCCCTCACTCTTGTAAAGAAATGTTAAGACTTGGCCAGGCATGGTGGCTCACGCCTGTAATCCCAGCACTTTGGGAGGCCGAAGCAGGTGGATTACTTGAGGTCAGCAGTCTGAGACCAGCCTGGCCAACATGGTGAAACCTCATGTCTACTAAAAGTAGCAAAAAAAAAAATATTTAACCGGGCATGGTGCCAGGCACCTGTAATCAGCTACTCAGGAGGCTGAGGCAAGAGAATCACTCGAACCCAGGAGCCAGAGGTTGCAGTGAGGCGAGATCGTGCCATTGTACTCTAGCCTGGGTGACAGGGTGAGACTGTCCAAAAAAAAAAAAGAAATATGAGATTTGAAGGGCCCAGGGTCCAGGGAGGGCAAATGAAGAAGGCCCTGCTGGGGGTGACTCAGGCCCTGCCTCTCCACTGCCTCAGATCCTGATCTCAGCGGATGACGAGATGGAGGAGTCCGATGTGGAGGAGGACCTCCGCAGACTGACCCCCCTCAAGCCTATGAAGAAAAAGAAGCACCGCTTTGGGCTGCCCGTATGACACATTCCCATGCTGGGGGTGATGGGAGGGCCCCGCCAGCCGCTGGTGTGCAGAGGTCATCCCGCAGCATCATTCCTTACCCTCTCTCTGCCCTTCCTTTCTACCTCTGCTCCTCTTGCTGTCTCTGCCCACTCTCGCCTGCCCCCAGACTACTGTGACTTACAAAGAGGGAAGAGGAGCCAGCGCCCGAGGGGGCCACGGGCAGCTGGAGGTCCCCATTCAGTTGCACTACAAAAACTGACCAAATATGCAAGGAAGGAGTTGTGTTTGTTTGTTGTCGTCCCAGACAGTGTTGTGAGGGACCTGAGGCCCTGCCCCGTGTCCAACCGAGTGGCAAGGTGGAAGGAAGCACAGGCACACAGACAGTGGGTGGGTCTCCTCACCGCAGCTGTGGGCAGTGCGAACACGTAACGCCTTTGGGCTAAAAGTGACTCGTTGACCATGTTGGAACCGGAATGCTTTCTTACTCGAAATGACTTTTGTAACTATTGATTTCTGAAGCTGGTTTTATGAGCTGTGACAGTGTTACCGGGTTGGGGGTGTGTGTTTATTTCCTACAAAGTACTTATGGGACTAATGGGCAAAACAGAGATTTTTAAGTCTTCCGTATGCTGTTTGACTTTTATATTTTTAAGTTATATTTTCATACTATTGTATTTAAAAACTCTTTTTAATCCCCAAAGAAATTGGTTTATTTGCCTTTCATGGGGTGTGGGCTGGCAGGAGGAAAAAGTCGGGAGTTGTTTATTTGGAATATTATTAGATGATAAGATGAGACAAATGATTGGGGAGGGAAAGAGGATGGCCCTTCTCTAGAATCAGCAAACCCAGTGGTTCTGTGAAGGTCAGACCCAAGCTTGGAGCAGCTGGTCTGGATGCAGATCCAGGAGCTGCAGTGTGTGTGGAATAGAAAGGGCTCTGCCCAGGGCCCACGAGCTCTAGCATTCCTGCCGGCAGATTAGAGATCTTAGTTAAATTTGACCAAGAAAGGAGCTTAGCTAAGAGGTCTTTGTGTCCAGAGGACCCAGGACTACCAGACTCTCCAATCACGGTGTAAAGTGGTCTCGGCCTCTCAGCCCCCACTGCTGCAGCCTTCAGAGCCAGCCTCTGGACACAGCGCCAGGAACCTCCTCTCCTGCTGCCCTGGTACCTGCCATCCTAGTGTCACCTATTTGTTTTGCACAGCATTCTGAAGAACATCTGCCTCACAAAGTGATCCTGTTTTTCTCGCCCTCCAAAGCTGAGGTGGCTAAGGCAGGCAGGGGTGAGAGAGCTCACTCTCTAAACCACAGGCAGGGCAAGGCGCTTCTAGGCCGTGTCCCCTCCCTGGGGAATGGTCACTACTCCTCAGCGTGGCCACAGGCCCCTGTGGTTTTGGGAGTTTGCTGAGTGACTGTGGAATGGGCAGACCCCAGCCGTTTCCCTGCTGTGGAAGCAGCAAGGTAGGGGTGCTGCTCAGTGGTTTGTCAAGTCAGAGGCAGCCACGGATGGTTAGGAACAGGAAGCCACACTGCTAAGGTGTGATGAGCTAGAAGGGAGACATCCTGAACTTCAAGTGAGACAAGTGCAGAGGAGGCCACTCCACTTAGAACCTTCCTTTTAGACCTGCACGAACATGTGTTTCACTTAAAGCACACTGGGTTCGAATTGTGGCGCATGAACCCAGCTGTTAAACCAGGTACCCTGGGACTGCCCTCTGCCTCTCAGAGCCCTGCCTGTCCTGGACTTGAAGGCGAGCATCAGGCAGGCCTTCTCAGCCCATCTTCCGCCAGGAGTGCAGAGCCAGGGTGCTGAGAGGAGCAGGGACTGTAACTACAGTAGGAGGCAACTTTGCTGGTGCTGTTCCTGCTCAGATTGACTTTGTGCCCCCTCCCATCCACAGCTATGGTAGCCAGTATTTCCCCAGCAGCTCTCTAGTGGGGATGAGTGGCTGGAACCAGGCCATTCTCAGTCGAATTTGGGAAGACCAAGACTCATGTTCCTGACAGGACGGTCATTCCTTCATGGCATCACTGACTCAATTCTAATTCCTCCCCTCCTGTTTCATTTTGGTTTGAACAACCTGTGCCTGCAGCTGTTTCTTCCACCTTCCTGGAGCTCACAATCAGAGCTTCATGTTCAATCTTGAGCTCCTAATGTTTCCAAACAGGGCAGGGGATAGGAGAGCCATAATCTGTGAAAGCTGTGAAACAAACCCTGGGTTATGTAGACCTCAGATGGTCTTATCTGAAGGCTTGGCCCACTTCCCAGTGAGCAGAGGGTTTGGGGAACAAAGAGGTAGCTGAGGAGTGATGGTTTTTCCCTGTATCCTGATTTTCAGAAAGGGCTTTAGTCTCTGAGCTGCAGCTAGTAGCTGGCTGACCAGAGGACCGGGGTCTAATAGGGGGTCTGACCATAGGGCACCTCTCGTGTTTGGCCTTCCCTTTCTTGTGTGTGTGTGTGTGTGTGTGTGCACGCGCGTGTGTGTGTGTGTGCACGCGCTTGTGCACACACATGTACACACACAAATCTGTATCCCCAGGAGTGCCTCCTGCAGTCACTGGGGGCTCTTCCATGGTGCACCATCCCATGAGAGCAGATCAGAGGGCTGTGGTCAGGACTTCCTCCCAAGCTGCCCTCCCTCCCTGGGATGAGTTTCCTCTCCACCTGCTCCAAGGTGCCTTACGAGGTGCAGCTCTTCACCTGGCCACATGGCATCCATCACCGTGTTGAGAAATGGTGGGACGTTGGCTGGATATTGTGTGCTATCAATCTGATTTGTCCAAATCTGGACCTCAGCCAAGCCACCTGTGGTGGAACCTTGCAAGTCAAGGTCATGAACAAATTTCTTGTAACTACTGGAAATAAACTAATGAGGTAGAACTGTCGTATCCAGATGGAAGAGGTGGTTGGTACTGTTACTTCCTTTTGCTGTCAGAAGGTTGTTGACAATGGCAAGGGGGGATGTTAGTGAGATCCAGGTGGTGGTGGCTTCTTGGTCCACTCAGCGTGCACACTTGCAAGAGGGGGTCTGTGGCCCCTCGGCCATGCTGGTGGCCTTCTTCCTCAAGCTTTAACTTGTGCCCTCCCTGGCGACAGGGAGTCATGGGTTAATGTCACCTGTCATGCCTCTTTCTTCAGGGAAAATATTAAAAGGCTCAAATCAAAGCTGTGACTTCCCTTAGACAGTGTAAGCCTGTAGGGTGCAGCCCCAAGTTTATGTTGAAAGGCTGCCTCAGAACCCTGGAGGGAGCAGCGCCCAGCTGGCAGCTCATTCTGCCCTCGCAGTTCACTGGCCTTTTCGCAGCCAGGCTAAGATAGGCAGTGCAAGGAGCTTCCCACTGGCCAGAGCAGCTGCCTCGTAGAATGTGGGGCTGGCTTTTAGAAGTTTCACACGCTTGCAGCTAAGAGTGCAGAGCTCTCTGTTTTACTTCGTGAAACATTGGCAGCTCTGAGGGGCTTGGCTTTTGGTAAGGGACTTATGGTCTGACTTGCCACAAGCACCTTGAGCTCCTGGGTTGGTTGGTGGTTGGTTGGTTGGGTTGTTTTAAATTTGATTTTTCTTTTCCTGAAGTTTGTTAGAAGTCAGACCTATGCGAGCAAAACCATGGCCCACTTCAGCAGCCATCCAGTGGGGGTGCTTAATCGGTGGTGGTAGGATTCATGGAAACGTTTTTTTGCAATGAAAGAGAAAATGATGTACTTACATTGTAAAATGGTTTACAATAAAGTTTGGCATCTTATTACAGTTTTTTTAAAAAAGAAACCATCACATTTGTGGTTGTTGGTTGTGGGTTCTCTGGAGTTGAAACAGCTTGGCAGGGTCAAAAAAGATTCCCCTGTGAATTAGAAGATTCTCCCCAGGAACCAGAGTGAGAAGGAACCTTACAAAGCCTCATGGCAGGAGTGGGAGCCAGCAACTGCCCAGGGAAAAGCCAAACATGCTCTTGCCGTGTCCATCTCCACTTCCTCGCTAGTGAATATTAAAGCAATTCCGTCTCTGAGGAGGACATCGTGTTGGGGAGGTAGAATATAAGCAGTGAGCAGCCCACATCCTTGTCCCTGAGGCTGCGGGGCTAGGAGGCAGGTCCCTGGGCAGAGCTGCAGCGTCAGGTGCCATCTGCAGAGGCACCCCTGGAGCTAGCGGAAGGCCCCCACGAGGCCTGGCCTGCCCTTGGCTGCCTCTTGGCCCATGTGCCACATCCTGGGCATTCCTCATGTCAGCACTTGTCTCAGATCAAGCCTGGCAGTCCTCTCATTGGCCTCCTGGAGCCAGGATGACAGGAGGGGGATTGGGGTGGGGTTCAAAGTATGACAGCAATGGAGTGGCATTTGGGATAACCAAATGTCAGTGCCTGGTTGGGTTCCATCTGCCTGGAGACTTCAAGGATAAAAATAATCTCCATCATAAACTGAAAAGGACTTAGATATGTGTGTTACTGGGAGGGCTCCGACCTCCTACGCACACCTATTCCCCACACCCACCCCAGGCTTAGGGTCCTGGCCTGTGCCCTGGGGGATCTTCCCCTTGCGAGGAGAGGCGTGTTAGGAGCTTCTAGCAAAGGAGAGCTAAGTGACCTTCCGGGGAACCCTTGGGCCTGTTCTTGTCTCTGCAGCTTGGTACCTGGAGTGGGCTTCACTCTCCCCACCCTCTTTGAGCAACTGAAACTGTCCTGCAGGCCAGCCCCGCTGCGGTGGCCTCACCTACTCGGAGGCCTGAGCCTGAGCCTGTTTCCCACCTCTTTCTCATCAGTGCTGTCACCATCGAGCATGGTTTCCTCCCTGGTCCTTTCCAGACCCCTTACTCCCCCCTCGCTGAACTTGCAGTTGGAATAGGACAGAGGACAAGGACATCAGCAAAAACATGAGCAACTCCCCAGGCTCCCTTTACCTCACTTTCTCCACCTGTGAACCTGTGGTAGCCCCTCTCCCTGAGTTTGCTGTGAGGGCCCAGTGAGCTTGCCGTGAGCAGATGCAGCAGACATGGGAAGCTCGTGCTCTGCCACCATGCAGGGATGGAAAATCTCTCCACTGGAATCCAGGGGAAGGGATGGAAGAGGAAGAAAAACAAGCTTGGAGCAGTCCAACCCGGCTAGGGCCCTCCATTCCCTCAGGGACACCCCACACCCACCCCATACACTGGGATGAACCCTTGCAGAGGAACAATTCAGATGGTCACGTTCCAGGACCCAAATACGTAAACATAAAGCATGTCCGCCAGTGCCAGCACCTCCCCCTCCGGCGAATCAAGCAGCTGTCCCAGAGGGCGCAGGGTCTCTGCAGCCATCTGCTTTCATCAGGGCTGCAGCCCCCAGGCAGCAGTACTCGGAGCCCCTGTCATCTCCGAGAATAAACTCTGAAGCCAGCGACCCTGCGGACCTGAATCATCAGGGAGCCTGTCAGAGGAGGGGCAGTGACTCTCCGGGACAAGCAAGCAGGCTATATAAGTTTCAGAAGGCTGGGCTCCACTCAGATCTTTCCCAGCAGCTGCTGCCTGCCAGAGAGGCGCCTTCAGAGACCCAGCGCTTACACAATACCCACCATGTCCCAGGTAGGAGGACCCAGCACGGGCTGTGTTGATGCCAGAGGGAGTGGAGGTGGAGTCCTGGACACTTTCGGCTCTGGCAGCTGTGTCTTGATCTGAGCCCCAAGCATGAACTGGAGGCTCTGCAGCCCTTGGGAGATGGGGGCTCAGGGAGGACCCCCTGAGGAACCCCTCTTCTATGTGGCTTTGGTGGTATTCCATGGTTTGTTAGGAGGAGTGGAGAGAAATGTTGGGGGTGGGGGGTCCTAGATAGATCTTTGCATGTGCGTGTGTGTGTGCATCTGTGTGTGTGCGCGCGTTTGTGCGCGTGCATGTGTGTGCTGCCGGTATAGCTTAGTGTGTAGAGCTTTGTGCATTTGTAGCTATGGGCCCTGCAGCCATGCAGTCTGTGTGTAGCTACACACATAGGTCTGTCTGTCTCTGTATGATACATGCATGAAGCTGTATGTGTGTGCACATGAGGCTGGAGGGACACAGCTGGGTGCATCCCTGTGCAGGGGTATAGTGTGTTGCTCTGAGGAGCCTGGCCCAGGCTGAGGGAGGAAATGCCTGCACCTGCACCCAAGCACAGGCAGGTCTGAGATTCACAGGCACCTGGGGTTGAGGGGTAGGGTAAACACCGAGCCTGGGTGTCCCCCACCCTGGAGGGACAGACCAGCCTGCCAAGAGAGAGGATTGTCCTTGCTGCCTGCTCTGTGGGTGGGTGGCCACTTTGGACTGTAACTCTGCGGGCATCTGGTCCTTCTACCCCATTTCCAGCCCCAAAGACACAAAGTAAATACTGGCGCTTTTCTGGAAGAGTGGCAATCCTTGAGGGACTGCTTGCCACCCAGTGAACAGGTTTTGGAACTAACCAAATTCCCTAGTATTGCCCAGCCTCAGAGCTAGTCCCCTTCACCGTTCCCCACTGTGCCCAGCCCTGAGCTTGACCAGGCAGCCAGACACACCAGTGTGAGGCTGCAGCAGCCACTGCTCCCAGGAGCTCCCAGGCTGTAGGGGAAGGGCACATGGGCAAGTCAGACCAAGACAGCTGGGAGACCTGCAGCAGGTGGAGTATAGTTGGGAAGGCTTTCTCTGGAAGAGGAGTAGAGCCTTGAATAGGCTTGGGTTTAGTGAGCAGAGAAGAGGGGTCTTGGCCAAGGCACAGAGGTAGGTGTCCCCGCCTCAAGGCTTCAGGTAGTAAGATGAGGCTCTTGGATCTCCAAGGCTGGTGCCCAGGAAGCCCCTATCAAGAAGAAGCGCCCCCCTGTGAAGGAGGAGGACCTGAAGGGGGCCCGAGGAAACCTGACCAAGAACCAGGAAATCAAGTCCAAGACCTACCAGGTCATGCGAGAGTGTGGTGAGTGTCCTCATGCCATCTGGGGCTGGGGATGGGGGTGCAGGTGTGTGTCAGTGGTGGGGGGAGGCGGTCAAGGATCCTTTTCTGAGAATCCAGTATTCCTGGGCTCAAGAAAGGGTGCTCCCATCACAAGGGACCTTCCCTCCCAGGAAGCCAGGCTGGCACTTGACTTTACCTCCTCCCACAGAGCAAGCTGGCTCGGCCGCCCCGTCGGTGTTCAGCCGCACCCGCACAGGCACCGAGACTGTCTTTGAGAAGCCCAAAGCCGGACCCGCCAAGAGTGTCTTCGGCTGAGAAGTGCGCGCCACTCCCCTTGCTGCCCGAATGCTCAGAAACAGGAGCCTTTCCCGGGAACTCTTTTTTATGCTCTTCCTCTCCCCTGCTGACTCTGGGGCTGCCACCCTCCCCCACAGTCCAGGCCCTTCAGCCAGGGGCTCTGCACCAGCAACTTGGAAGCACCAATAAAGAGGATGCCCGCGTGGCCCCGGCAGTCAGAAGGTGTTGGTTGGTCCCTGGCTATGGCCACTATTAAGAGGGAGGACAGGGTGGGAACATGGAACATGTCTATTTAGGAGGATCCCAGGGGATAGCACAGGTGCTATTACGGCCATTGCCACATGCTGCCTTGGACGTGGAGACCCAGTGCTGACCTGTGACTTCAGACTCTTCTGAGCCTCAGTTTCCCCTTTTATACTACAGGGGAGTTGAGCTGGAGCCTATTCCATAAAGCAGGCCATGATGACACTGCTTAGAGTGAAGTGGGTGGGGTCTCGGGGCCCACCTCTCCTCCTGGCTTCCACAGAAGCTGCTGAGAAGCCTCTGAGGACCTGCAGGCTCTGCAGCACCTAGGGACCTCAAAACCCCTCTCCCTGCACTTTTGTTCACACTGCCTCCTCCCAGCTTTTGTCCCCTCCAAGACAAAGCCAGATTGAGATTCCTCTCTGGCAGTCTGTTTCCTGAGCTACTGTCTCTTCCAAACAGCAGGGGTAAGACTCCCACATTCTGCTCCAACCAGGCTGTCTGGGCATGGAACACCAGATTCTCAGCCTGCATGACCCTTCCCTCTCCAGTCCTCTGTCCGCTGTGTACCTGGAACTGCCAGGTTCAAAAGACCCATAGAGGCCTGTCCCATTGTGATGGCAAGACCATGACCATGGACAGGCTGACTGGCTCCTTTCGGAGCTGGACTGGCAGAGCCTGGGCTTGTGGTGCCTGGCTCGGGGCTGGCGCCTGCTGGGGATGTCCTCCTGTCCCAGGAGGTTCTGGCTGCCCAGAACGCTTCCCACAGTCGCAGCCAGCCTGGTCTCCTTATATAGCCCTGGGTCTGGGCTGGGCCTGTGCTCTGTGCCCCAAGGGAGCAGACCTGCTGTGAGGAAGGGCCCAGTCCTACTTGCTGGACCCCATGGGGAGACTCTTCCCCCAGACACTGGAAGGTGTGTGTTCCCCTGTGTAATCCCAATCATATCCAGAGCCAAAAGGGTGAGCAGTGGAGACGTGCGCAGAGATGAGGCTTCTGGCCAGTCATGCTAAGGAAGGGGAGCGTCTTCCTTGCAGATGTAGAAATAGCTCCAGTCTATGGCACCTTTGATCCAGGCCTGCCGCCACCTCTAATGGAGACAGGACTGGTGGGGAAAACCCTCCCCAGCCTCTGGAAGCCACTGGCTGCCCCAAGGCCCCTGATAGGTTCCCAAGGCAGCTGGCCCCCTCAGGGCTGGTGTCACGGAGCCGTCCTCCTTCCCTGATCCAGGACTTGGCATCTGGCCACACTTTTATGACTCATCTTTACCCATCTGTGGCCACAGACTCAGGAGCTGGCTTCCCCAGAGCCACCAGGGAACGCGAGCCCCAGCGGTGCCCAGAGCGCATAATATGTACTCACTCGATCCCACTTGACAAGGAGCAGAGCGCTTCAACTTTAGCAAGGCCGGGACCCACCCCAGGCCTTTGGGCAGCGCTCCCCTGGGTCTGGGCTGAGGCGGCATCACACTGCTCATGACAACAGCATTCTGCCCTCTCTCAACCAGCGATTCCTGGGCTCCCTCCACTCCACCGAATGCCTCCCCAGTCACCCCTCAGGAGCTGCTGGCACTGTCAGCTCTGTCTTCTGTTCCATGCTGTCCTGTCTAAACTCCCTGCATGGAGACCTGTGTGCCACAGGATGTGGCAGCTTTATGACTCAGTTGTATTGCCATTCTTGTTTTGGGGGCCTTGCTGGGGTTGAACCTAAAGCCTTGGCTAGATTAATGGCACCCAAACAGCAGCCTGGGACCCCAGGAGAGAGAAGGAGGCGCCCTGTGCCCAGCACCTCTCACTTCAGAAATACAGTGTATCTATCTTGACTCTAGATCTTGCCCCACACAGACACCTCCCAGAGTCACTCCATGCCTTTGGGCCCTCCCATCAGCCAGTCACACTTACCTGGTGGCCAAGCCCCCTTCCTCCAGGGAGCCGCTAGGGTAGCCCTGTAGCCCTAGTCTTCCCCACCATCCCCCCCTGTTTCTCTCCAGGCTGGACTTATGGAGAGCAGACTGACATCTTCACTGTCAATTCCCTCCCAGCCCTGTGGAGCTTGGTGGAATGCCTGGTGTGAAGGGTCCTGGTGAAGATTTTGCACTTTTCAGAAGGGGCACGTACCCCCACTCCAACCTGAGCCTACCTTTCTTTGGTATACATTCCTGCCCCCAGCCAAGGTCCACAGGACGTTCGTCATTTGCTTATCTGAGGTCACTGTGGTTTTTGGCTTGTAGATCCCAATTTCCCAGAACCTGCCCCCATGTGGGTGGGGCAGCAAACAAGTTACTAATCCATTTCCCACTTGCTATCAAGTTCAGAAGCCTCCTGGCAGACACTGGAGCCACGATGAAGCCCCCAAGGCCTGTCTGTACCTGCAGCAAAGTTCTGGTCCTGCTTTCACTGCTGGCCATCCACCAGACCACCACTGCCCAAAAGGTAGCCAGCGTCCATGGGTGTGGCGTGAGCTGGGGGATGAGAGAATGCCTGGGAAGTGGAGAAGAGCCTCCGCATGTGCGAGCGTGTCAGCACAAGTGCGTGTGCATCAGTGTGTGTGCAAAAAAATGGTGCAGATCTCCCGCCAGGCACTACCCCAAGGGCCTTATTGGTATTCTCCCACCTAATAGAGGGGATGATCCAATCATTTCCATTTTGCAAATGAGGAAATACAGTTTTACAAGCCTGGCTCTACTGCCTTTTAGTAAGTGACCTCGGGAATGATTTATGCTGTCTATGTCTCAATTTCCTCATCTGTAAAACAGGGTAATACTAGGACCTATTCAGAGGGTGGCGATTGTGAAAACCAAACCCATTGTGTCTATAAAGTGCCTAGGACAGTGCTTGTCGCAGAGCAAATACCCAAGCACATAAACAAGCCACTTGGCACCTCTGTGCCAAACTGCATTCAGGCAGCCGCATGCAGCCGAGCAGAGTTGGTGCAGTGCGCATGAGCATGTCGCACACAAGTTACTAATCCATGGGTAAGAGGTGCCCGTGTGCCCCTCCTCGGGGGACACAGGCCTTGAGGCAAATGGCACATACTAGGGCAGTGCCCTGCAGAAGGGGGGACGAGTTGGGGAGGGCCCACTGCGGAGCAGAGAGGAAGATTCCCAACTCTTAGAGACCAGACTCTAGTCTACCTCCGAATTCTCCCAGCTCCGGGGGCTTCCTTCTAGGAAGACTGGTGGGAGCTTCCCTGTTGCCACAGAGGCCAAAGTCTCCAGAAATCAAAGGACCTGGTCACTGCCCTTTTTCTGGGCAAAGCTAAGCCAGCATGCAAAGCTCCCTGACGCCACCAGCACTCTCACCCCTGCCCAAAGGCTGAATGTGATGCCCCTCCCAGACACTGGCCCTGGCTTCACCAGCTCCACCCCCTGCATACTTGTTCTTCTCCAAGGGGCGCTCTGGGCCTCCATAGATCAAGAAGGACATGGCCCCTGCCCTGTGGTGCTGTAGGGTGGGGAATGAAGCACACTGCTACCTCTTACCTAAGACAAATGTTCACATATGAGATGCCTCACTGGGTTCAGCCTGAGGCTTGGTCAGTGGCTCAGTCAGATTGGGAGCCAGGGTTTGGTCCGGAGCCAGAGTCAGGGCCAACTCTTGAAGAGTGTCACCCCGAACTTATGTGGCATTGAAACCCTGCAACCCCCTTCTTTGCTGGTCCAGAATGGCGTCGACATCTACAGCCTCACCGTGGACTCCAGGGTCTCATCCCGATTTGCCCACACGGTCGTCACCAGCCGAGTGGTCAATAGGGCCAATACTGTGCAGGAGGCCACCTTCCAGATGGAGCTGCCCAAGAAAGCCTTCATCACCAACTTCTCCATGTAGGTGCCTTCCCACCCTCCTCCCCTCTCTACGCCCCCCGGTGCTATGACTCCATCTGCTCTGTGCCAGCAAACCCTCTTCTTGAAGTAAGGCATGCCAGGGTGTACATATTCAGGAGTACATCCTGCATCTGGGGGTCACACAGGAACAGGGGCTCGCCAAGGGACTTATTCTCAAAGATGCCCCCGTCCTTCCCTCCATCCAGCCATTCATCATCCCTAAGTGCTGTCCAGGTGTTAGGCAGAGAACCACAGCATCTTTGTGACTTTGCCTTTGAGGAGCACAGACTTAAGGCCTCCTGAGGCCAGACCAGGCAAGAGGGAGTCACCAAAATGCACATTCCAGCTCAAAGTACAGAAAACCTCCTAGACCCTTGGCTTCTCCACAGTGGAGAGTGGCTTGAGGGGGGTTCTCCTAGTTATGCCCCAGCTGGGATCCTGCAGAGGACATTTTTGCTCAGGCTGCATGAGAGATGCCTGAGGTTTCTCTGAATTCTATGAGCCAGTGATGGTCCTCACTTTGTCCTCTGCCACCCTCCCCTACCCTTCCCAACTCAGTTTCCAATGTTTACTAAATGCACCAGGACGCTGTCTGTCCCTTGCTGCCAGGAAAAGCTGTGATTTAGGACAAGGGCAAGACTCTTCCCAGAAACAGAGAGGGCGATGGTGGGGCAGACAGGGAGTGTCTCTCATGCGAGGTCCCACACTGCGGCCTCTGGAAAACTGCAGTGGGGGCTAGTCTCCTCTGTCAGGCCCCACGCATCCCCCACTCCACAGCAGCCCCTACTTTTCCTAACCCAGAGCCCGGGCCTATGCTGCCCAGCTTGCAGTGCAAGCCCCATGGGCTGTGTCAGCCTTCGACATGGGTGCCAGGGTCAGCAGTTGCCAGGTCCAGGCCCGTGGCATCTGCTGAGAGCTGAAGACTGTCACTTGCCTTCTCTGGACCCAGATCCTGTTGCTGCATGAGTTAGGGGAGCAGAGAGCAGGTTCCCTGCTCCCTGACCTGGCTAGGAGCCCCAGCTGGGCATCTGGAGAGATGAAGCACTGCCTACCCAGGGGGAGGAGCGCCACTGCCCACTCACCAGCCCCATCCTGGGCTGGAGTTAAATTATAACCAGGAAGATCAGGCAGGAGGGACGCGTAGTCCTGACATTCTGGCTGCTCCCCCTCCTGCCCACTGCCACACACTCCTACACTTTCATACCACCCCCAGATGGAGCAGGCGAAGTTGACCAGGCACATCCCTACTCACCCGACAAGGAGGCTCTGGAGAAGTCGTTTTCCTCCCTGAGAAATGGTCTGGGCCATTCTTTCTCAGCCCCCAAAGGATGGCTGCTAGGAGTGTGTCCACACACCCAAGAGTCCCATCCACCAATTGTCCAAAACTTCCTTCCAGATGTGCCAGCCTCCCTATAGGGTGCCTGCCTCTTGTGGGAGGGATGGGGGAGACTGCTGTAGGGGGAAAGGGCTTAGAGCCTCCAGCCCTGCGTCTCCTTCCTCCTCAGTCCTGGCCCCACACGGCTGCACGCAGGGCTGGGAACAAGTGTGACTCAGAGAGCTCTTGCTGGTGATGAACTGGTTCCCCTGGAACAGTCCGTGAAGTGGAAGGGACAGGTGGGAATGTGGGCCAGCTTGGGCCAGACTGGACAGGTGGAGAGAAGACAGGATTTAGCCCGGCCCTGCCCCTCTGCAGCCTCCCCTTCGTCCCTTCTATAAAATGAATGCTTACTGTTACTGTACACACCTCCAGGAGCTAGAGGCCTGGCGCACTTTGCAGAGTGCCCTGCACAGGGTCCTGTATGCGGTAGGTGCATAATAAATGGCACTGGGCTCAGGCAAAGATGGGAGTCACTGTGTCAAGAGGCACACCGAGTCCAGAAAGGCTCTCTGGAGGAGGCAGGAGTGGAATGGGCTCCTGCCACCAGGCTCTCAACAACTCCCACCCTTCTGCCCCCAGGATCATCGATGGCATGACCTACCCAGGGATCATCAAGGAGAAGGCTGAAGCCCAGGCACAGTACAGTGCAGCAGTGGCCAAGGGAAAGAGCGCTGGCCTCGTCAAGTGAGCTGGCGGGGGGCAGCTTCGGTGGGGAGGGTCTAGACAAAGGCCACCTTGCCTTTGGCCCTTAGTCCTGCTCCCACCTCCACCAGCCTTACCCCCCCTGTCCTGGAGGGGCAGGCCTGATGCCCTTCTCCCCCAGGGCCACCGGGAGAAACATGGAGCAGTTCCAGGTGTCGGTCAGTGTGGCTCCCAATGCCAAGATCACCTTTGAGCTGGTCTATGAGGAGCTGCTCAAGCGGCGTTTGGGGGTGTATGAGCTGCTGCTGAAAGTGCGGCCCCAACAGCTGGTCAAGCACCTGCAGGTACCTGCTGCTACCTCTTCCGGGGAGGCCTCCTGCTTGACCCTTGACCTGCTGAGGGCGGCCCCTCTTTGTCCCTGGGCCTCCTGTGAGCCCCAGCCCAGGCTCCTGGCTGACCCAGGGACCCACATCTTGCCTCCAGATGGACATTCACATCTTTGAGCCCCAGGGCATCAGCTTCCTGGAGACAGAGAGCACCTTCATGACCAACCAGCTGGTAGACGCCCTCACCACCTGGCAGAATAAGACCAAGGTGGGCCTGTTGTGGTCAGCAGGTGAGGGTACCAAGGGCCCTGCCTTCAGGCCAGCCCTATGAGCCTGGATTTCTGGAAAGCAGGATGGGCTCTCCATCCTGTGAGCTGTGAGCTGGAGAGGCTCCTGAGATCTCTGCGTCCTTGCTGTCATTTGGCAGATGGGGAGGGCAAAGCCTAGAGAAGGACTATGGGGTCCTCGTATGAGCCCTGAGATCTGTCTGGGAAGGGGCTGGATAGTAGACTGATGTGAGGGTCCTGGGGCCAGGTGGAGAGGAGGAGATGGTTGGACAGCACACATCCTGGAACAGCCTCTGTTTGCGCGGCTCCAGGAACAGGGCGCTCATCACACCCCTCCCCTACGTGAGAGTGGTCCATCAATAACTCAGCCTGAAAGAAAGTGCCCTGGAATACAGACCCAAGGCTGCATCCTGGAATTCTGATTTCCCAGTATACAGACAGGGGTAGAGGGTGTTGTTGGCCTGGCTTTGCTGTTCCTCCCAACTTCAGCCCGGATTATTCCTCCAGGCTCACATCCGGTTCAAGCCAACACTTTCCCAGCAGCAAAAGTCCCCAGAACAGCAAGAAACAGTCCTGGACGGCAACCTCATTATCCGCTATGATGTGGACCGGGCCATCTCCGGGGGCTCCATTCAGGTGGGTAGACCCCAGGCAAGAGCAGAGCAGCCTGGAAGTCTGTCCACCCCCAAGGGCCTGAGCTTGGGTATTTTAGAAGAGGAAAAGAACCACCCTTACTTAGCAGTGTGCACCAGGGACCGGCACAGACAGAAAACACCTGATTTAGTTGTGTTGTCCCTGAAACTATTCCCTTTCCCAGGCAGAAAAGGTTTGTCTCTGAGAAGAGCTGTTCTGTGGGGTTTCCCTCTTTGCCTCTGCTGCTAGGAGGCTCACAACTCAGTTTTACGCACATTTGCAGTAGTCTCTTGCACACTAGTTTCTGGCATTATTATTGTTGTTATATTTTGGTATGATCATGGCTCACTGCACCGTCAAACTCCCAGGTTCAAAAGATCCTCCTGCCTCAGCCTCCCTAGTAGCTGGGACTGCCCACATGCACCACCACACCTGGCTAATTTTTTTTTTTTTTCCAGTAGAGACAAGATTGCCCAGGCTGGTCTTGAATTCCTGGGCTCAAGTGATCCTCCCACCTAAGCCTCCCAAAGTGCTGGAATTACTGGCGTGATTCACCACACCCAGCCATTTCTGCCATTGTTATTATACTTCCCTTTTACTCCATGTTTTTGAAGTCTTCCCTCTTTTTTTTTTTTTTTTTGAGACGGAGTCTCGCTCTTTCACCCAGGCTGGAGTGCAGTGGCGCAATCTCGGCTCACTGCAGGCTCCGCCCCCCTGGGGTTCACGCCATTCTCCTGCCTCAGCCTCCTGCGTAGCTGGGACTACAGGCGCCTGCCACCTCGCCCGGCTAATTTTTTGTATTTTTAGTAGAGACGGGGTTTCACCGTGTTAGCCAGGATGGTCTCGATCTCTTGACCTCGTGATCCGCCCACCTCGGCCTTCCAAAGTGCTGGGATTACAGGCGTGAGCCACCACGCCCGGCCGTCTTCCCTCTTTTGATGGTTGTCAGGTTTATGATGTCTGAACTTTTTAATATAAGCCATCTGAAATACTAAAACAAATAGAAGGAAAAGTTGCAGGGAGAGTTCTAGTGAGCTATGCATGAGCAGGGTAGGCTTCCGCAAGAAAGGGGCTGGTCTGAGCCCTGAAAAAGGGCAAGGTTTTGGGGAGGGTAGCAGTAGGATGGAAATGGGATTGGAACAGAGCACAGAAACCCAAGAATTTGGGGTAAGGGGGCTGAATGGGGATAGGGCACAATCATAGCTCTGATGGCCTGGGTGGGTCTCACTCTGGCCACAGATCGAGAACGGCTACTTTGTACACTACTTTGCCCCCGAGGGCCTAACCGCAATGCCCAAGAATGTGGTCTTTGTCATTGACAAGAGCGGCTCCATGAGTGGCAGGAAAATCCAGCAGGTAGGTCCTGTGGCCCAGGGCAGGGCCCTGAAAACTCCCAGGCCCTTCACACTATCAGCTGTGGTCCGACAGGCGGACCCCCTTCCTTCACCTTTCGGCACCATGGGGCGGGTGGCTCTCAGGAGCCAAGGTTGGCCAGAGCCTAGGGCAGCCCCTGTTCCTAGAGTAGATACCATGACCTCACCCCCGAGACAGGAGTCCAAGGATGCCAGCCCAAGGGCACATGAGCCCTCGGGGAGCCCTTCTGAAGCACCCACATTTCCTCTCCCTGACCAGACCCGGGAAGCACTAATCAAGATCCTGGATGACCTCAGCCCCAGAGACCAGTTCAACCTCATCGTCTTCAGTACAGAAGCAATTCAGTGGAGGCCATCACTGGTGCCAGCCTCAGCCGAGAACGTGAACAAGGCCAGGAGCTTTGCTGCCGGCATCCAGGCCCTGGGAGGTAAGTGCCTCCGCGGCCCTGCAGGGTAGGGGCTTCCAGGGCTCCTGGCTGGGGGCCACCTTGAGAGTGTGTGCTCCTCAGGGACCAACATCAATGATGCAATGCTGATGGCTGTGCAGCTACTGGACAGCAGCAACCAGGAGGAGCGGCTGCCCGACGGGAGTGTCTCACTCATCATCCTGCTCACCGATGGCGACCCCACC
This sequence comes from Hylobates moloch, assembly GCF_009828535.3. Lineage (NCBI taxonomy): Eukaryota > Metazoa > Chordata > Mammalia > Primates > Hylobatidae > Hylobates > Hylobates moloch. The sequence continues at coordinate 76,626,459 of NW_026652283.1, forward strand.
GTGGGTGAGGGCCCTGCTCGCGACTCCAGGGCACGCTGCACAGGGGAGGCGGCTGGGGCTGCACTTGGGCTTGCTGTGGGACCTGGGCAGGGAGAGGGGGTCACTGAGGCCCCTCAGCTCTGAGGTTCCAGAAATATTCATCGAGCAAATCACTATTTTCTCGCCCTCATCCCAAACCCCTGGGTCCAGGGGAGACTAACCCCAGGAGCATCCAGAAGAACGTGCAAGAAGCTGTAAGTGGCCGGTACAGCCTCTTCTGCCTGGGCTTTGGCTTCGACGTCAGCTATGCCTTCCTGGAGAAGCTGGCACTGGACAACGGCGGCCTGGCCCGACGCATCCATGAGGACTCAGACTCCGCCCTGCAGCTCCAGGTGCCAGTGTGCCCCAGGTGGGCTGCACAGAGAAGTGGGCAGTCATAAAGCCCAGCCTTTATGACACCCCCAACCCTGCAGGACTTCTATCAGGAAGTGGCCAACCCACTGCTGACAGCAGTGACCTTTGAGTACCCAAGCAATGCCGTGGAGGAGGTCACTCAGAACAACTTCCGGCTCCTCTTCAAGGGCTCAGAGATGGTGGTGGCTGGGAAGCTCCAGGACCAGGGGCCTGATGTGCTCACAGCCACAGTCAGTGGGAAGCTGGTGAGTGTGTCCAGAGCCACCCTGGAGGGGTGCAGCCAGAGGGGCTGGACTCAAATCCCAGACCTGCCCAGCTCCAGCTTTCCCCTCTGCTGCCTGTGGATGACAGAGGGGCATGGCAGGGATTCAATGAGACAATAGAGTGATTCTCATGAGACCAGCACATACAGGCCCTCGGCAGCCGGTCTGTGCACCTGTGAGCACAGGTGAGGGCAGGGATTCCTCCCTAGTTGTCATCCCCTCCTGTCCTGGTACCACAACCCTCTCAGGTTGCAATTGGACAGAGAGGACTGCTCCTATTTCACAGATGAGCAGACTGAGCTCTAGGCAGGGCAGGCAGCTTGCCCTGGGCCCCATTGCAACCAGGCCAAGAGCCCAGCTTGCCACGTGGCACCCTGTCCTTGCCCAGCCTTCCCTGCCTCCTTCCAAGGATCCCCTGTCATTCCATAAAGAGAAACTGAGCACGAGCTCTGCGGCAGAGCCTTCTTCAGGCCCTGGGATGCAGCAGTGAATGAGGCTGGACCCCTCCGTGCCCTCATGGGAGAGACAACCCAAGGACATATCACCACACAAACCAGCTACAGGCTGGGCTCTAACCCTGGACTCAGGAGAGCAGCACTAGGAGCCCCAGCCTGGCCTGGGGATCAGGGAGGGCTTCCTGGAGGAGGCCCAGCAGAGACAAAGGGATAAGTGGGAGGTGGGAAGAGTCCAGATGGGGCAATGGAGGAATATGTTAGGCCCCTGTGGCATGAGGGCAGCGTGTGTGAAGAGAATAGCCGTGGGCGTTGGGGGCCCATGGCCTTGTCTCAGGACAAATCCCCAAGTGTCATGACTGTTGGTACAGGCTGTGTGGACACCCTGCCTGACTTCAAACCCAGCTCTGCCACCTCCCAGATAGGAGACATGGAGAAGTCACTTAATCTCCATGTACCGCAGTTTCCTCCTATGTAAACATGGGAATAAGTCTCATGCCCCCCTCATAAAGTCACTGTGATTGATGTCCAGTGATAAGCACTCCATACATGTCAGCAGCTGATTTAGCTTGGAGGCCGTGGGTTCCCAAAGTACAGAACCCAAGGTGACTCGGGAGTTCACAGACAGACATGGCTTTGTTTTAGTGGTTATTTACTTATTTTAATGTGTATTCTGAAAAGTATGATCTGAACTTCAGACCTAAGATTTTTTTTTTTTTTTTTTTTGAGATGGAGTCTTGCTCTGTCTCCCAGGCTGGAGTGCAGTGGTTCTATCTCGGCTCACTGCAAGCTCCACCTCCCAGGTTCACGCCATTCTCCTGCCTCGGCCTCCCGAGTAGCTAGGACTACCGGCACCCACCACCACGCCCGGCTAATTTTTTGTATTTTTAGTAGAGATGGGGTTTCACCGTGTTAGCCAGGGTGGTCTCAATCTCCTGACCTTGTGATCCGCCCACCTTGGCCTCCCAAAGTGCCGGGATTACAGGCGTGAGCCACCGTGCCCGGCCCAGATCTAAGATGTTATGGGTATAAAGCCAAGTAAAAATTGTTAGCCTACTTAAAGTTCATTTAAGGAAAAATATCAATTAAATAGCTGTATGTGTGGATGGGGCGAAATTCATGCAGGTAGCCTATGTATGCCAAAGCTTTGGAAAGCCAGCCAGGCCCTGGGCGAGAGACAGGCTGCTCCAGTGGGAGTAGACCACAGGTCTGATCCACGTTGTGAAAAGGTCTCTTGGCCACTCGGGGAGCTCTGGTGGGAGAGGCCTGGGATTCCTCTGCCCTAGGAGCCCATTTCCCAGGCAGCGAGCTAGGTCAGTCTGAGACCACAGGCCCCTCCCCGAGGGAGGAGGGAGCAGGTTCACACAGAGCTTGGGTGCACGCTTCCCTGTCATTGTCCCACGGTGGCCAGCCACAGAGGGGCCAGCTTGGACAGGGGCAGCCGTTGGGGTAGATGGAGCCCCAAACCCGGAGCCACGACATCTGAGTTCTGTTCTCAACTCTGCCTCTGACCCCTGGGAAGGTCCTTCCCTCTCTGTCCCTTTCCCCCACCTTTGGGGGTAAGGGCAGGCTGTAGCTAGATACACTTCCTGCTCCACACTGCACTTGCAAATCCTTCCTGCTGCTGTTTCTACACTGGCCTGGGTTTCCCATCCCTTTCTTCCAGAGGTTTGGCTGATTTGAGTCCTGGCGCTGTGCCTGCTTTGTTGTACCTGGGCTACTTTGCTACCTTTTCACCTCCTTCTCATCCCTGTATGTTCTGTGACTGAGCCCTTTGCATCCCTAAGCCCCCTCCTTACCCCCACTCAAAGGAAATGCAGTCCTCGCAGTCAGTGTGTGGGACCTGCCCCAGCTCCAATCATGGAAGAGCTCGGAACTGCCAGGCCAGATGCAGATGTCCGGCCCTCACTGCTCCTGCCCTGGCTGGGCCCCTCTTTCCAGCCTACACAGAACATCACTTTCCAAACGGAGTCCAGTGTGGCAGAGCAGGAGGCAGAGTTCCAGAGCCCCAAATATATCTTCCACAACTTCATGGAGAGGCTCTGGGCATACCTGACTATCCAGCAGTTGCTGGAGCAAACGTGAGTGCATCAGCACCTCCCTAAGCCTGTCACTAGGGGGCAGGCACAGGTGGCACGGGACCGCCTAAGCATGGAGAGACGGGGGTCTTTGTATCATGTCCAAGCTCCAGATTCTCCCAGAGGGACCTCCCCAGAAGGGGCTGGATGGAAAATCTGTTCCCGAATTCAAGGACCTCCTGAGCTCTGATGTGCTCCACCTACAGTGTCTCCGCATCCGATGCTGATCAGCAGGCCCTCCGGACCCAAGCACTGAATTTATCGCTTGCCTACAGCTTTGTCACACCTCTCACATCTATGGTAGTCACCAAACCCGAAGACCAAGAGCAGTCTCAAGTTGCTGAGAAGCCCGTGGAAGGCGGTGGGTGTGGGGTTGAGATCTCAGCCTCCCAGGTAGCAGAGTTTGGACCCAGCATTCTCCCCGATCTTCCCTGCATCCTCCCCGATCTTCCCTGCATCCTGACCAAGACCCCAACCGTGCCCCCAACAGACTCCCCCTGGGAGATTCAGCCTATTCACTGATGAGGAAAGTGAAGCCGGGTCGCCTATCTCCCCAAATTCATTGCACCTACGATATAGTCCGGGATTGGGTAGCAAGATTAAACACAAGCGCTTCAAATTGATGAAAACCACCCTGATGGTGTCTGTCTGTGTCTCTGTCTGTCTGTCTGTCTCTCTCTCTCTCTCTTTGTTTTATCCAGAAAGTAGAAACAGGAATGTCCACTCAGGTAAGCAGCGAACATCCTCAAAGGCTGTGCTGGGTGGTGGTCTGCTAACACAGGGTCCAGGGCACCAGCCCTGTGAGGTTGCTGGCCAGGGCCCAGGTCCGCCCAGGCCTCTCCAGCCCAGCCCTGCTGCCAGGAGGCAGCGTTATCTGACCCAGCACGCTGGTGCATTTAGTCGCCTGTGCATTCAAATATTGGCTGTGCCTCAGGCTCTGTCCCCAGCACTAGGAATACAGTCCCCATCCAAGTGGGGCCACAGGAAGGTGGGTGCAAGATGCAAACCCAGGTCCCACTGATTTCCAGGTTCCACTTTCTTCAAATATTATCTCCAGGGAGCAAAAATACCAAAACCAGGTGACAAAGTAGGAGGTTGGGGGAGGGGAGATTGACAGATTGGGCTCGGTCCTGGCTGTGGAGGGTAGTGCCTTGCCCAGCTCCTCTGGCTGGTGACAGCCCTCGGACCTCAGTTCAGTTGTATCTGATCAGGACTTGACCACACAGAGGCTTCCTTTTCTCCAAGAAGAGGATGGAGTAGACAAGGTAGTTTGAGGGGTTCTGTCAGGGGGAGGCATGACATCCCTGGGGGGGAGTTCGAGGGAGGTCCATTATTGTTCCAGCATTGATTATCTCCCAGCTGTTGGGGGAGAGGCTCCCCAAGTTGGCCGGGTGTGGGGAGAGGGGACATAGCTGCCCTCTCCGCACCCACTCCTGGGTGGATCTCAAGCCCTGGCTGTGAGGACCCACACCCCACCTGAGAGAAGACTGCATCTGTCAATTTCTCCAAAGCTGGAGCTGCTATCTCCCGGATGAATTTCAGACCTGGAGTTCTCAGCCCCAGGCAAGTTGGATTCCCAGGACCTCCTGATGCTCCTGACCATGCTGCTCTCCACCCCTTCCGCCGTCTGGCCGTCTGTAAGCCGCCTTCCGGCCCTGCGAGGGCCTTGGTTTCCTCACGGTGGTCCTTGAGCCTGCCCCATAGAGGGGGGTGGGGTAAAGCACGCACCACAGGGCCAGGCCGGGGACGGCTGCTGAGGGCATGATGTGAAGTAATTGTGGGTCATTTCAACCTGGGATCATTTACTGGGGCTGGGGTGGGAGTGCATTTCCTAAGGAGGTGTCCTCGCCTTCCCAGCTCTTTGCAGCTGCCCCCTGCCCCGTCCTCAGCATCTCATCTCCTCAGATGCGAGCTCACCCAGGTCCTTTAGCTGCCCCTAGGTTGTCAGACCACAGGCCATGACAGAGCAGCCTCTCCCACACTCCTTGTTCAGAGGGGACCCTAGGCCCTAAGAGGGGCAGGGACTGGCCAAGCATGCACGTCACAGCGCTCTTTGGAGCAGTCCTTACCAGCTTCCTCTCTCTGAAGGCCCCTCTCCCCACTACCCAGTGTATGAACATCAGGCCTTCCCTCCCCAAGGCAGCACTTCACCTGTCCTTTACTTTCACTGAGTAGGATCCACTATACTCTAGAGGTTGACTCATGAGGAAACCTTCTAGGAAGGGAGGGCTTCCTCCGTTCAGAAAGCCAACAGAGATCCCTCGAACTGTTTTCTGATCCCCAAATCTGCACTCGAATGCAGCTGCAGAGCAAGGCTGGACTTATCCCTGACAGCATGCTCTTCTGTTTGAAAATCTCCTGTGACAAAGGCCATTCTAGGTGGAGTGTATGTGTGGCAGGATGGGGGGCTGGAGCTTGGTGACAGCGGTGGCTGCGCCGCTGGTTGCTTGCCTCCTGACTGCCTTTCTGCTCCTTTCTGTTTCCGGATGTTCCTGCCCTAGCGCCTGCTTTAGCACCACCAGCCACCTCAAATCCAGATCCAGCTGTGTCTCGTGTCATGAACACCAAAATCAAAGGTGCCCCCAAGGCCAGAGGCCCTGTCCTAACGGGGATCCTGGGAGGGGAGTGACCTGTCACGTGTCTCGATGTTGAAGTAGTGAGGGAACCCGGCCACACCTAGTCACTGCTCCCTCCGTCAACCTCCCACTCCTGAGGAAGGGGCTGCCTAAACCCAGACTTTTTCTTCTTTTAGAAACAACCATGACAGCCCAAACCCCAGGTACGTTCCCAGCCCCCTTGTCCCCCTTCCGCGTCCTTGCCCCCAGCCTGCCCTTCCTGCTCCAGGAGCCGTGCCCCGGCTGTCCCAGCCCCCATACAGGCTCCCTCTGCCATCCTGCCACTGCCTGGGCAGAGCGTGGAGCGGCTCTGTGTGGACCCCAGACACCGCCAGGGGCCAGTGAACCTGCTCTCAGACCCTGAGCAAGGTGAGAGGGGCACACCCAGAGAGATGCAGACACCACTGGCACACACCCACCACCTGCCTACAGAGACACACACAGCACGTGCAGGCTTGCCCCACACAGGCCCCTCCCAGATCATAGCATGCTCCTGCCTCCCAGCGCCGGCATGGGCACATACTCACACAGACACCCCAGGGACGTTCCGCTGGGCACCTTGTGTGCAGGTGTGGGTGGCCTAGGCACAGATAAGCATGGCAGCCATGTGGAGGTGAGCCTAGAGGAGGAGCCAGGGTGGGGCAAGGGTCAGGGGAGCTGCCTGGGGTCGCACAGGGATGGCAGGGCCCTGGCGGGTGCTCAGAGACCAGCATGAGGATGTTCCAGATGGAGGAGTTAGTGCCTGCAGAGTACAGAGCCCCAAAAGATGAGACCTAGAAGGTGTGGATGAGGGGAATGGCAGGAAGAGACAGGGGTGCTGGCTGGGCCCCGCCCCTTCAATCCTGGACCAGACATGGGGACACACTCCACTCAGCAATGCTCACCTCCCCACTGCCCAGCCCCACTCAAAGCCAAGGGACATCCACGGCTTTCTTATTCCTCAGATGCATGTGTCACCCACTTCCTCACTCAGGCCTGGGAATGTCTTTCCTGAGGGCAGGGAGCACCGATTCTCCATCTTACCCTTGGCTGCGGCATCTAGCTCAGGGCCAGGCGCTCCATGGGGTGTTCTGAAGGCTTATTGACTGGAGACAAGTTAATTCTCAAAGGCCTCATCTGAGGGTGGCTGTCGCCAAGGATTTAGGGGCCCCTCCAAAGCCTTAGACACCAAGGGACAGTGGAGAGATTGTGGGAGCCAGCCCCCAGTGTGAAGGAGTGCTGAGAAAGGGGCGCCCCTCCTGATGAGGGAGGGAGCTGCTGCAGAACTCCAGGGGGTGTGATCAGGGAGGTCTCCCCGTGCAGGTCGGTGTCAGCCCTGGCTGGGGCCCAGCTTTGACCTCTCTGGTCTGGTCCTCCCAGGGGTTGAGGTGACTGGCCAGTATGAGAGGGAGAAGGCTGGGTTCTCATGGATCGAAGTGACCTTCAAGAACCCCCCAGTACGGGTTCACGCATCCCCTGAACACGTGGTGGTGACTCGGAACCGAAGAAGCTCTGCGTACAAGTGGAAGGAGACGCTGTTCTCAGTGATGCCCGGGTAAGGCCCAGGCTGGAGCCCGGGGCAGGGGTTGACCCTTCAGGCTACAGTGGCTGATGATGGTACAAGCAGGTGGCCTGAGGCCATGGACCTGAGAATGGAGCGGCTACACTCACAGGAGGGGCAAAGAGACAAGAGCCCTGCTGTATACCCCTGCAGCTCCGGAGGGCACTGAGGAGTTGTCCTGGGGACCTAACCCAGGTCACTATCCCATGCAGGAGACAGTGAGGTTTGGAGCTAGCTCTGCTGCTAATCCTTGTGACCCTGGGCAGGCAGCTTAGTCCCTCTGAGCCTCAGTTTCTTCACTAATAACCAGTATTAATCATCCTGGCCCAGAGTCAGAAGGCTGGAGGGAGAACCCAATGAGAGAGTGTAGTTGGGAGCACTTTGCTGTCAGATGATACAGTGCCCCCCAGGCACCCCGCGGGACAGTGCTGCCTACGTAGTGACATGATGTTCCAATGACAATAGTGAGAAGCTGGAGAGCATTGTTGACAGCATGTTACCAGCATTCTCTTTAGCGTATCCTTGGAGCTCTGCTAAGGAGACACAAGTCAGTAGCCTCAAATACTGAGCAGCTGGTGAATAATGGAGGCAGAAGGCCACCTCTTCTGGGTGAGGAAGCTCACTGCTTCACAGTGGCCTTCCAGGGACAGTCTTCCAGCTTTGCAGATCACGAGGGGCCTCGGGGAAGGGCTGAGGCCCTCGTCCTCTGTGGGCAGTGGCCTCCAAGCCCCCGCCCTGTGCCACAGCTCACCCTTTTCCAAGTATGGACAGCCTTGTCCAGCCCTTCCTCACCCAGCCCTCAGCGGGAACTCCTTTGCACTTGACAGATGAGTGCACACCCAGCTAATCCAAGGGCTCACCCAAAAACCTTCCCAATTTCATAAAAGATCCAGGCCCGGTGTGGTGGCTCACGCCTGTAATCCCACCACTTTGGGAGGCCAAGGTGGGTGGATTGCCTGAGCTCAGGAGTTTGAGACCAGCCTGGGCAACACGGTGAAACCCCATCTCTACTAAAATACAAAAATTAGCCAGGTGTGGCAGTGTGCACCTGTGATCCCAGCTACTCGAGAGGCCAAGACAGGAGAATCACTTGAACCCGGGAGGCAGAGGTTGCAGTGAGCCAAGATCATTCCACTGCACTCCAGCCTGGGCAACAGAGCGAGACTGTGTCTCAAAAAATAAATAAAAGTTCTAAAAGTTGGCCGGGCACGGTGGTTCATGACACCCAACACAAGTGTAATCCCAACACTTTGGGAGGCCGAGGCGGGTGGATCACTTGAGGCCGGGAGTTTGAGACTAGCCTGGCCAACGTAGTGAAACCCTGTCTCTACTAAGAATACAAAAACTAGCTAGGTATGGTGGCGGGCACCTGTAATCCTGGCTACTCAGGAGGCTGAGAATTGCTTGAACCTGGGAGAAGGAGGTTGCAGTGAGCTGAATTAATACCACTGCACGCCAGCCTGGGCAACAGAGTGAGACACTATCTCCAAAAAAAGGAAAAAAAAAAAGATCTAAAATTCCTTGCTATCTGGTAGATTCACCAGAATCAATAGCATTTTTATGCCTAGAAAATGAAATAGAAGTAAAATCTTATTAATTGTAGGGAGAGAAAGTCCAAATACTTTCATGAGCTACAGAAGACATAAAGAAAAATAGGCCGGGCACAGTGGCTTATGCCTGTAATCCCAGCACTTTGGGAGGCCAAGGCAGGTGGATCACCTAAGGTCAGGAATTGGAGACCAGCCTGGCCAACATGGTGAAACCCCGTCTCTACTAAAAATACAAAAATTAGCTGGGTGTGGTGGCACGCCTGTAATCCCAGCTACTTGGGAGGCTGAGGTAGGAGAATTGCTTGAACCCAGGAGGTGGAGGTTGCAGTGAGCTGAGATTGCGCCACTGCACTTCAGCCTGGGCAACAGAGCGAGACTCCTACTCAAAAAAAAAAAAAAGAAAAGAAAAGAAAAAAAACCCCACATCTTTTAGATTGAATTGAAGCAACAGAACAGTGTATGTTTAGGGAAAATTTGTTTCAAATAACCTCTGAGTAACAGCAGGGTCTTATTCAACATGCTTAAAGGAACCTAACGTTCATGAGAACACCAGAAAGGCAAGAATTTCAAGGGTTATTTTAACTAAAAAACTGAGGAGACAGAATGAGAAGAGGCCTATCCTTTAGACATTAAACACATGATTAAACACAAGTCATCCAAAGAGAGTACACCAGCTGTAGAACAAAAGGGACGGAGTGGATGCATCAGAGAAATTCCTTCAATCATATAAAACTAATTTATGACAAACTGAATTTAAGAAAACCGGAGGCCGGGTGCAGTGGCTCACGCCTGTAATCCCAGCACCTTGGGATGCTGAGGCAGGCAGATTGCTTCAGCTCAGGAGTTTGAGACCAGCCTGGGCAACATGGTGAAACCCTGTCTCTCTTAAAAATAAAAAAATTAGCTGGGCATGGTGGCATGTACCTGCAGTACCAGCTACTTGGGAGGTAGAGGTGGGAGAATCACTTGAGCTGAGGAGGCACAGGTTGCAGCGAGCTGAGATCACACCACTGCACTGCGGCCTGCCCTGCCAAAAAAGAGAAAGAGAAAAAGTGATGGGGAAACCAGACATCATTAGGTTAACTTTGGTCCTATTTTACCGATGAGGAAACTGAAATCCAGAAGATTTAAGGGCCTTCCCATCCAAGGCCACTCCATGACTTCCTGGACAAGAGGGGAAGCCCAGCCCACTCCCCACCCTGACTACTGAGGTTCCGTGCACACGTCTCTACCTTCCTGCTCAAGACGCTGGGTCTTTCCACAGCCTGAAGATGACCATGGACAAGACGGGTCTCCTGCTGCTCAGTGACCCAGACAGAGTGACCATCGGCCTGTTGTTCTGGGATGGCCGTGGGGAGGGGCTCCGGCTCCTTCTGCGTGACACTGACCGCTTCTCCAGCCACGTTGGAGGGACCCTTGGTACTGTGCCCATTGCCGGGGCCCAGGCCTTCCTCAGAAACCAGCTGTGCTTGGGAACAGGCGGCGCCCCTCCCCTGCGTGTGTCTCCCAGGCTCCCTCTGTCTCTAACCCTTACTGACCCACCCTTTGTATCTCAGGCCAGTTTTACCAGGAGGTGCTCTGGGGATCTCCAGCAGCATCAGATGACGGCAGACGCATGCTGAGGGTTCAGGGCAGTGACCACTCTGCCACCAGGTGACTCGGCACAAGCAGACCGCTGAGCCCGGCTGGGGTGGGGTGGGGACTGGGAGGCCAGGAGCCAGGCTCTCCAGGGCCCCACTCCTGTCCTTGCCCAGGAACTAGACACAGTCTAGTGGAAGGTTGATGCTGTAGAGGTGTCTAAGCCAGCTTTCAGTGACCCCACAAAAGATGGATGGCCATCTCAGACCCACAGAAAACACATGGGCCTGAGATCCCTGGGGTTGGTTGGGGACAGTAGGAACCTCTTCCTGTCCACACCCTGAACTCCCAGAGCCTAAATCCTGGAGACCTCACGTACTGGCTTCTCTAGGATAATGCTCTGGGTGACCGGGCCTTGTTGGCCTGTGCTGGAGGGAATTCTAGAGGGACCCCAGGATTCCCTACCCTCCATGTTCCTGTCCCCAGCTGTCTCCCTCTTTTCCCACCACACCTGTGATTTGCTGACCACCTGCCTGTCTGTCTGTCTTTCCATTTCAGAGAGCGCAGGCTGGATTACCAGGAGGGGCCCCCAGGAGTGGAGATTTCCTGCTGGTCTGTGGAGCTGTAGTTCTGATGGAAGGAGCTGTGCCCACCCTGTACACTTGGCTGCCCCCTGCAACTGCAGGGCCACTTCTGGGGCCTGGACCACCATGGGGAGGAAGAGTCCCACTCATTACAAATAAAGAAAGGTGGTGTGAGCCCAGGAAGTGGGTGTCTCCAGTTCCATGTGGCCAAATCCTAGGGCCTCAACCTCGCATCCTGAACCTTAGCATTGTGGAACATAGAAGCTTCCACTGTCAGCTCTCAAGGGCCCATGGCCAGGAGGGCCCATGCTGAGCTTTCAGTCCAGCCCCTTCATTTTACAAACAAGGAAATTGAGCTCGAACCACCCATTTGAGATGTCACTCTGGCTGCCAGCTAGGGGCCCAGGGCTGGGAGCATTCTCCAGGAGCAGAGGTTCAGTCTGCTTCATGGTCACTTGGACCAGTTTTGACTACAAAAAAAAAAAAAAGAGTGAACTGGGTTGGAATTCTTTCTAGTCCAACTCCTAAACTTTCTCAGTGAGCTTTTGGACCTCTCTGCAATGGGATTCGCTTTACACAATTTGATTTTCACGCCTGTGCTGAGGAGCAGGCCTGTCTGCTCATTGTCTTGTAAGGAAGCACTGGATCTTTGAAGGAGACACAGAGGCAAGGCTCCAGGTGCAGCGGGGAAATACGGCCTGTTCCCAGAAACCTCTAGTCTAATGGGGCTGATCTGGGTCCCAACTCTAAATCCTGTGCTTGAGGGTCTCCTTTCCTGTTCTTGCCCCAGGGTTAGGCACCCCAAAGATTCCACCAATTCCTGTATGGGCAACGTATACTTTAAAGAATTTACGGCTGGGTGT